>NW_009609910.1:9899-84126 GCF_000690535.1 Cariama cristata
TTGCTTAGCTCTGCTGGGGTGGGAAGGAGTCCTTTGCTTAGCTCTGCTGGGGTGGGAAGGAGTCCTTAGCTTAGCTCTGCTGGGGTGGGAAGGAGTCCTTAGCTTAGCTCTGCTGGGGTGGGAAGGAGTCCTTAGCTTAGCTCTGCTGCACCTCAAAACTTCCCTCTGCTTTGTGATGGTCTGCCGCACTTTATCTGCCAAAAAAGAACAGCTTGGCTACAGCACGCTGCATCACACCGGGACAAGCTTTTGTCTGAAAAGCCACACAGCCACCCCTAAAAAAGAAGAGGAGAACCCAAAGCCGACAATACACGTTTACAACAGGCACAGTTACGCCACGCTAGGAGCTGCCCGGTGAGAAGCCCTGGAAGGCTGGGGCCGCAGAGCAGCCGAGGCAGGGCCGAGTGCCTCTTGCCCGCAATGCCGAGCGTGGCCGCAAGAGGGCGGTGAAGTTTCAAAAGCCAGCCGGGCTCCGAGCGGGCGGTCGGAGCGGGCAGGGAGGGCTGTTCTCCGCTGGGGCAGCCCGAGATGCACCCGTACGGAGCAAGCGTGGTACCGGCATGCTGCAGCGAGATTGCATTGCGGGCGGAATAAAGGAATACAGCGCTCGGCCGGAGCAGCCTTGGAGTGAGTCTGGACCGATACAGCAAAAGCAGCTGCCATCAGTTATGTTTCTCCCCTCCTGGCTCTGAGGGATGATTATTCTTGAAATAATTAACTGGTAGGCAAGAAAAGCAAAGATCCCCTTATTCCTGAATGTTTAAATCCACGCGCTAGAAATGTCAAACTAGTTCAGGAGTAATTAGTCAACAAGTTGCCCTGCGCAGAACGAGAGTCGAAATCAATGAGGGTTATTACTGCGCACAACCCCGCAGAGCTGCGGATGCCGATGCACCTTTAACAAACAGAAAGGATCTGCAGGGGGAATAAGTTTCCCCTTCTTCGTACCCTTTTTGTGCAAGATAAAAGCTTCATGTCAGAGCAGGAACAGCCCACAGTGCTGTGGGTAGCTCTCTCAGACACACTGCAAGATTTTCTTCTTAGCCGGAGACCGAAGGACTGCACACTCTAAATAGGGAGGTTCCATCGCACACAGGGCGGAGGTGCGGCGCACATACCGAACAGGCAGGGAAACTGAGGTACAGGAGGATTACGACCCAGGTCCTCTAATGCATTGGGGTGATTTCCCAAGGACACACAGGCTGTGTCTAAAACCACACAACCTGCCCACGCTTCCTCGGTGTCAGGTTTGCACTTGCACCTAACCTAATGCCACGGTGGGATGAGACGTCCCTTGGCTCCCTTTAGTTCCACGAGAGGCAAATCCAGGCATTACCAGGCTCTGGTAATACTCAGGGAAGAACCAGGAGCCTGGCACGAGCAGTGCGTGGTGGGGCCCTACCACACAGTTTAGTGCCAGCAGGAAAGATAAAGAAGAAAGAAGCAATGATTTCAAGGCTTTTCCTAGGTATTGACCTACGCTTTGAGCGTTTGGCGATTACGAGCACTGATGTGGTATCCTGAATCTGAAAAACCTCTACTTTTTACTATAGCATCTATGTTCAGCCCAGAGGTCAGGCTGAATCATATGCATTTTATGCAGTGAAGACTGAGGCTATGCAGGACACAACTGTACCAGACAACATGGGCATGAATGGGGAGAAATATGAGAATATTAAACTGCCCTAAGCTGTTTACAGAGCATTTAAACAACCACCACCTCGTTGCATGTTTTTGCAGATGGAGGACCACATACCGATCTACTGTGTGCCCGACAGGCCAGCCCAAATGACTTTGCAGAGGTGTCCTTCTAGGTACACCACTTGTGTTAACGCATTTACCTTCCTGCTAACCGTCATGCCGATGTACAAGAACCAGGATACCTGAATGGAAGTGTGGTCTCTGTACGAGAAGAGGTACACCGTAGCACTGCCACCAGCTGCAGTTCTTGCTAAAGGAGTCTGCCGGCTGCTACATGAAACGACCTGAAACACTAATGCATACTCCCTTTGTCAGAGAGAAAAATTACTTTAAAGCTCACACAGCTGCATCATCCTGTTAAAATCGTTTTTACTGTGACAATGCAGGCTCTCCTTTGCCATTTAAAGCAAAATACATGTTTTTGCATATAGGTGCAGATAATAATACAGACCGAGACACATCAATCATACTTCACAATAACCACCTTACTTGACATGCCTGAATCAGCCATCACTCACACTTGGGGAAAAAAAAAGTACGTCTTTCCTCTCCGCCCCAATCGAATGGCTAATTAATGCATTTCAGTCACTTGAAAACATAACTATGCCTTGACAGAAGGCTTTAAGTTTGAAGCTGTCTCGGGTAAGAAAGTACAAAACTCTGAAATGCTCCATGTTGAGTAAGCGCCTGAAAGTCTGAGCCTACTCTCCGAATCATCTGAACCTCCAGTGTGCAAAAAGGACAACAGGCTGGTTTTTTTTTAAAAAAAAAAATAAATCACAATATAAAAGTGTTGAGTCTTCTGTAACTCATTTTCCTATTCATTATGCAGGAACTAAGAGCTGATCATCATTATAGCTGTTCTAATTGTAACTTACAATCTTTAATCTCTGAGCCCTTCAAAAGCTGTTTGATGTACTGTATTTAAGAGCCAGGTGCTAAGACAGACAAAAGGCAAGGGGGGAGACAGGGGCAGAAGAGGGAAGGGAAGCAGAAGAGAAATCTAACCTTTTTTAACAAAAAGCATGAGATGACTATGAAAATCATGCTGAATTTGACCTACAAGTTTTATGGAGAATCAAAATCACCAGAAGCCTGTTCACAGCTCACATTTTGCATGGAAGTTGTGTTTCTCTGAGAGATGAGGCCAGCTTGCACTCATGCAACAGGCAATGGAGATTTTGGTTTGAATAAATAACTCAGGGGGATTGCAATAAATAAAAGCAGCATCCTTTTATTTATTGTAATCCCCCCGAATTATTTATCTTAACTCAGTAACAGGATGAACAGTGTGATTTGATGTGACCTCTCAGTGACTGCATGTGATTATTAATGAAATGCATATAAGTCTTGATTGTTTAGACTCGACTGTCTCACTTTCCATTTCTTCCAATCTAAAACAAATATAGAGTGCTTATTAGACACAGATGTCATAGCTCATTATCTTTCAGCTCAGTGCCCTGGGTCTATTCGTTGATAGGTTGCCTACCCCTGAAGCTGCAATTTCAGTCCTAGTATAACAACTCGTGTCAGGAAGGGCTCATATTTTTCTTTTGTGAGGGTATCTGAAGCTAGACATAGAATTTGTACAGGGAAGATTCAACCTTGAATCTATCCATTTTGACAAACTCTTTTACCTGGTTTTATCTCCCAGTAAAAACAACGCTGGTAATTGCTGTACACTGCATTCAAAATAAAAATAAAGCTGTCCTCAAAGCCAACATTAAGTATTAACAAGCTAACGAGGATCTAAGCACCAAGAACAGACTCACCTCATCACCTGAAATTCCTGGTTCGTTTCACTTGGTTAAGAACACAATCTAATTGATGTAGTTATTATTTATCCCCTTCTCCCACAACATGGGTCACATCCTGTGAAAGCACCAGAACTCTGGCAGTATAAAATTGCATGAGGGGGGAAATCTGGCTTTGTGTGCAATTTTGGGGAGAAGCCCAAAATCCCAAGATTTCATCTACTTTAAGAACCAATTGCTTGTACACAGAGGAATGAAGAATAGAACACTCAGTCACACAAAGGCTTGCGATACCTGCTGTCCACATATTTTGTGAACTTCCACTGTCAAGCCATATAAACATGTGTGTGAACTGAATCAAGCCTTCCTGGATTGCATGCTTTTTACCCAAAATATTTGTATTTGCCTCTTCTTTGTTTGGCCTAATCATGCTTGCTGGCGGTAATCTGCAGGTCAAGATTTAAACTAAAACACTTTTTGTTAATAAGACTGACATCTAGTCTTTCATGCTATTGATGTTTCTGAAAAAGACTTCATGAGAGTATTCGGTGAGCAAGATAACTGACTCTCTAGCATTGCATCCTACCATATAGTTATAAAAAAGGGCTCTAATTTTTGCACTGCAACTGCAGAGGCAAGTTACAGGACCTTATGGAACAAGTAAGGCCGAGGAGCACAACAAATGCTGTGAAGGCTGCACAACTCCGCAGTCACGGATGATGCCACCATTCAACAGGCATGAAATTAAGGGAGATCCTGAACCGTGGGCATTTCTGAGTAATCGCTGATTTTCCGTGCTTCTTGCTAAGAGCAGGGAGGACTCGTTTACTTAATCTCTGTAAGATGAGATGTCACAGAGAGAAGACAGATTTATAGAATCAAGTTTCAAACGCAAAAAATGTGATTTAATAGCAAGATTTCATATAATGTGCAGGTTCTTTCATCACAAAGAGATACGTGGGCTAAGGAAGGCATCTAGTTAAAATGAAAACAGCATGGAATGATGGCCTAAGCAAATACACTCCTTAGCAACTGAGGGATTTGAAAGAGATTTTCACAGATAGGAGAAAAACATAGGGGAATTCTCATATAAAGCCTTTAAAACCCAACACATACACATCTGAAAGGCCTTGCAAGAGAGGGATGAACAGATTAATCAGTTATCCTCCTTCTCTGGATGCGAGGGATGGCATGGACGAGCACCATTAGAACCTTAGTGAGTGCAGGCAGAAGCGAGCAGCACATCGATAGTCTCTCTGACACTGTCGCATCAATGATACGGAGGGATCACCAAAAATGGGCCTCAATGTGGTGGTGGAGTCTTGTGAACCTGCAGGCAGGGGGCTGGCGTGAATGGGAGAATTAAAATGAAGAAAAAACGCACAGATTTATCTCAGAAGAGCTTCCAAACTACTCCAAGAATCTCCCCTCAGGCCCAAAAGGCTGCAGTGAGGGAAAAGAGGATCAAAGCATGAAGTGAGAGAAATAAGAGAGAAAATAAGGAGAAGGAAAGAAAGAAAGAGCTGTGTAGTAAAAACAGGAAAATGAGGGGTTACTTGCCTCTGCAGAGAATAAATAAGGCACTCAACCCACACCACACAGGGATTTGTTACACTGCATAATATCATAGGACTACGAAAGCCTTGGAGATCTCTCCTCGCTATTTTACTGACGACAAAGCACGTATTAATTTTTAGCTCTTAGAGGTACAACAGTATGTCGGTCCCTAGAGAGACTCTGATGAGCGCTGCAGAGGTGCGTTATAACACTGTCCGAGCACACAAGTGTTCGCAGTACAACTGTAAAGCTGAGATACAACATTCAGATACAGAAAGCAATTGCAGATAACATGCCCAAAATAAACACCATAAATTTCATGCCAAGAAGAGACCTTTTTCTCCCAACACACTCGTGTGTGCACGCCACGCATCCCCAAATGCCTGATAATCAGCAAAAATTTTGTGAGCCTCAAGTAAAAGGTAAATTGGAGAAAGAAATCTGAGGGAGAACACTAATAGTTTTGCAAAGCTTTATGGAAAACACTCCTATGCATAACAGAGAGCAGAGGAGAAAGCACAAACTCATCATGATGTAAGACAAAGAAATTTATAATTAACTCTGTGCATCTCTGTAAGAAAAGATTCTCTGGGATGTATTTCTTTGTAATAGATGAATTTTTCTATTTTCTCTTCTCCTTCAAGAAAATGCAGTCTCTCTGTATACTAACTAAATTGTATGAAAAGTTGCTGGTTTGTTGCCCATTTCCAGATTGGGAAGAAAATAATAGAGGGAAAAGAATAGATCAGAGACTTGAGCACAGACAGACAAGTTTAAGTAATGTTAAACTTGTGGCATAAAACTGTAGTGACCTGCCAGGGTATTTGTTGCAGTGAGTGCTTGGCAGGCTGTCCAGGCCCATGAAGGGCCAACACACCTGGCACGAGCCAACTTAATCCTTTAAAATATCTTTTTAAAGGTGGGGGTTTGGTGACACTGCAGAATTTCTGTATGATCATCTCCATTTGGTCTGTGCTGAATCTACCTCTACCAAACATGTTCTGTGGGGTCTAATGAATTAAACGTACTTTAAATAAAAACACCACCACCACAACTGGGGGAGAACATCTGATTTGATTAACCAGAAAAAGCAGTGGTTACTCTGTCTTCCAAGCCATGATTATTGCATTATGGAGGGACAGCAGGGCGGAGAAGTGAGTGGTGGTGTAAAAAACAAAAAGAATTGGTAAGACAGACTTCTGCAATTGTCCCCGGTTTTAAACCAGACACTATGCTTCAACTACCTTGTCCCTAAACTGGCATTCCTAAAAACCTGTAATGTTTAAAGAGGGAAAACACCCTAATGACTCTGTGCATAAGCCCAAAAAGCTTATCCTTGTACCCAGAACGTCCCAGCCCTCCCCTGAGGCCGACGACCCTGCTGGTATGGCAGGGAAGAAAACAAAACTGGCTTCAAATGCCAGGCATGGGAGGCAAACCAGCAGCCTTTCACACTTTAACATACCATTCATTTTTACGCACTTCCAGCTCTCATGAAGTCATTCAGCCATACGGGCTTACTAAGAAAACAAGCAAGATCCAATCATTTCAACTTTGTGATCACATTTTTTGCACACATGAAACCCCTGATATTCTTGTTAGACCTAAAACTGAGAAAGACCATGGTTGAAAAGACATTATATTTTAACAGGAAAGTTTACAAGATGCCATCACCTTGCAAGGTGACCATGCTGTCAACTATAGGAACATGGAAAATGTGTAGTTATGGGTTTCAACACCAGTTTTAACTATGCCTTTTTATCTCCATCCTTGCCTGTAATCCTGACCCACCTTATTTACTCTCCGCTACTATTTCAGTTCTGGGTTGCAGATCATCCTTGTTTATAAATACAAATATACACTTACACTCTTTTCTCTTCCTAAGAGTCAAAAACCCCAAACCACCGTTACAACAGGCATTTTGATCACATTTTGGTAGCAGTTTCAGTAGGGAAGTTAAAACTCAGAACAAGCAGGAAGAATAAACAGTTAACTTCAGGAAATCCTTTATCTGAGTATCTCAGAAAACAGTCAAAGTCTGTGTTGCTGTTTCCTAGAGAGGCTTTTGATTTCCAGGGCTGGGGTGCCATTAGCTTTTCTGTATGCTATGTTCACTCAAAAATGATTAATGCTTTTGATAAAAACATTTTCCTTTGTTAACGCAGTAGAAAGTTCCACAGCTTTCAATACATTTTGAAGATGCTCTACAGGCTATATGTATTTTTTTTTATATGTACATCTGTTTTTCTTGTCAAAGCTCAGTACAAGCCCACTACATATCCTGTTTTTATTTAATCAGGCATCCTTACATTTCCACTGTATTTGGTAGTAAGCTACAGAACAGAACAACTGAAGCCCCCATGAATGATAAAGAGTGAGTGTAACAAGGAAGATGAAGTGAGCCCTGAGATGTTACAGGTATCATACAAATTAGACTTCCAACTGAAAAATATAAGGGAGTAGCAGGAAAAACCAGAACCACCACCAATGTTTTTTAGAACTAGGAGACCACAGAAGTCTCACAATCACTGAAAATTCTGTTTTCTGTGAAACTGTTACCTTCTGAGCTGTTTATGTACATGCAGACTGCTCATTCATATTTTCCTTTGGTCAGCACAAGACTTGACAGCCAAATATATGCTGAGTTGATTTCATTCTCTAGCAACTGGATACCTACGTTCACAGAAGTGCCTGGGACTAGCCAGGCAAACGTGCTGAGGGTAAGCAGCAAGTTCAATATGAGGGATACCTGCACACAGTGGAAGGACACAGCAGCTTCTCTGTTAGGCAGCTACAGGTGAGGTGGTGTTTCTTCCCATTGCTTGAAGACTGATCGTGAGAAGACTGAACCTCCGATTACACACCCTAAAGTGCTCTGTGCACCTCCTTACAACCTGTCAACATTGGCCATGGCCCAGCACTGGATTAGATGGAGAGCAAGGGACTGTTGGGGACAAAGGAAGGTGTCTAGGACGTGGATCTGGGAATCCCATCACTGAGGGAGAAATTCTTGGAAGTTCTGCAAAAGCAGCTGTTCTGCAGAATACTGGTTGTGATGTCTCGTAGTTGCCCTAGTCCCTCATGACAGCACCAAAGAGACAACAGTACTAGCAAAGTATTAAGCCCTGAAGTCATGCCCTATGCTGATGGTCTTAAATATGCCCTTACTAGAAAGACATTTTCAGCACTTAATAACTTACCTTGCTGTATTACTGAACTTTATTATAGCTGCTAAGCCTGCGTTGCCTGGGAGCAAACAGATGAACCAAAGATAGATGATCTCCACACCTCAGCAGTTGTAAGAGGAATTTGTAAGGCTTCACAATACAAACAAAACAGGCCAATAGAAAGATTACTGCAATTCTTTACCAGATAAGGCTTGCTTATTTGATGCAACCATTCAGAAAAAGGCCGTTTGCAAAAGACAGATGTGCACACATGATTATCAACTGTGGTACAGACAATCGTGGAGTGATTAAGCAGTGGGGATGGGAAACCTCGAAAGATTTAGCTCTTTGGGCCAGATGAGCATCAGGCAGTTTATTTCAGCCCACCCACTCTTCTTGGTGCAAGAGCATTACGCAAGAATGAAGGAGGAGTGTGAGCACAGGGACGAGAGGGAAAAGCGTGGATGTGGGTGTGTGCATGCGAGAAAGATTTGCTAGTTCTTCCTAGTTTTACTCGGGTGTGAAGTAATGCAAAAATAGGTTTGGGTTTTGTGTTGGTTTTTTTTTTCCTCACGACACATTCATGCATTTGCACTCTAGCTCAGAAACCTGAAAGGAAAGGGAGGAAATGAAGTACTTGGAGAACTTTGCCAAACAGAGGTTGGTTGAGAGCCTAGACTTGTCATTGTACAGCCAACAGAAAAGTGACTTTGCACTACCACCAGCGGCACAGAGGCCGTGCAGAAGGCAGAGAAGGCAAGTGAAATGTAACGACTGCAACATCTGGTGCAGCTCACAACAGCCTAAGCAGCCATGGTAAAACATGCATCCCCTATGCACAAGTACAGCCTGTGCTGTACGCACCATATCCTTCACAAGCAAACAACTGTTCAGCTTGTGCTCACATCTTACCCCAAAATTTAAAGTTGTCTTATGACCAAAACATGACTAAATGTTCCCAGGAGGAGAGGGGAAGTCACTCTCCACGTTCACTTAGTTTTTGGCTTCTCTACTAACGCTTCCAGCAAGAGCAACAATTAAAATGCAAAACTAAGGAGATACCATGGGTCTCTTCAATGGAACCACAAATTAACTCTGAGAGTGGCCTTCAAATGGCAACAACTACTGCCCTCAGTAACCAACATTAGCCTCAGTGGAGAGAGCGTGTTAAGCTACAGCACCCTCGGTTGCTGGTGACGGGGATTCTTAGGTGGATTCTTCATCTCTGCAATTTGCTTGACTTGTCTGGTTCTGCTACACCCATACTTTGAGTTTAACAATGGCCTAATTTTCCTGTATGAGAAATGCATGTCTCGCAGGGAAAAAAAACAACACAACCACCACAACCCAAACCCACAAATGTTAAGCTTTGTAGTTTTTCCTCAAGATGTGGAAAGTTGTACATATCTTTCGGCTTTAGTCTGCAAGTTTATTACATCCTTGTGGTACCGCTTTTTCAAGACTCTATGAAAGGTCTGGAAAGGCTGTAGTCTCAATTGAAGTTGAAATAAGTAAACGTGTATACATAACCTCACAATTATTTCACTAATCCTCCCTCTTGCAGGCAACAGCTGGACCAAAAAAAAAAACAAGCAAAATTTAAACTGAAGTAGGGTACCCTGTGGAACAGGAAACACAGGTTTTACATACCAATTTAATATATCTGCATTGAGATGAGCAGACTAACACTTTTCCTCGCCAATTGATATGATGTGCATGAAGTCACCTGGAGCATGTTATCGCTTTCATGATGGTCTGGAAACTGGAGTGAAGGCACCTATCAATTAAATTGTGTAAAGTACTAAATTGAATTTTTTTGAAAATGGCAATGAAGATGAAGAAACTGTTCAAATGAACCTACAGCAGATAGAAACACAGGCAGCAAATAACAGCACGTGATCTGTCTTGGAGAAAGAGTACGCTATAGAGTATTCTGCAATAGCATTACTGAACTGCAGTTGAACCTGTTCCACTTCAATGGCCTCATTAGATACCTGTTGTGGAAATGGAAGAATAAGCACATCACCCAGCAGCCACAGCACTCAGTCACAAGCATTTTATGTGAAGGATTTAGTATAGCAAGAACCCTGGTGCATCTTATTTTCAGGTGCCAGAAGCTCCTGGTGCAGAGCAGATGGAAAAGAGACTCTGAAATCAGGGCTGGGGTTTCTCCCGGCAGCACGGCACATACAGGCAGCAGTAGCGAGTCCAGACTCCTGTTACAGATTTTCCCCCAAGAGCTTGACTGAGAGGCAACTCCATCTGCAAAGACCCACATCCACACAGAGATCTGCTACAGCACCACAACTCTGATCTATATTCTGCACATATAAACTTAACACAATTCTTCTACATCCCTTTAATTGTACGCTGTGAAAGTCCCTCTCATTTAGCATCATCATTTTGGTTTGAAAGTCTTGAAGGCGCTAGCCAAAATTATAAATCCTTAGTATCCAGCTTTCTAAGAACAGTGATCATTCAGGTAATTAATGTGTTCCTTCCCTCTCATTTCTCTTTTCATTTTCAGTGCATAAGCTTGTTAATTATTGACATCCTTGGTGTGGGCAAGAGGACCGGGCTGTCACTTTAGTACTTGCCAATGATTATTTGACTGATGTAAGGAGAAGAAAACACCACTGAAATGACCAGGTGTAGAGACACTGGCAGCCCTTGTGCAACAGCTGATGACTTCACACATAAGCAAAGGGCCAAATTAATTCCCTCTGAGCCCAGAGAACAGCAGGGATAAATCTGGCCCACTGAGTACCTTGGAGTATGTTTCCCATACTGTGCAAAAGGCGGGTTAACCTCTTAGGCAAAAGCAACAGCCTGATCGTGTGGCAGGATCCTGAGGTAGCCAGGACTGGCCACTCTGCCTGAGAAACAGCGTTCAATGTGCGAGCAGGAAGGCGTGGCATAGGTACCAAGAAGGAAAACAGCCTAACTCAGATCTTAAAGACATTGCCGTACTCTCTAGCATCCTGCTGCTTACAGTCCCAAGGCCAGAGCAGAACAAGAATGGGAAAAACCTAAGGAGGAAGGACAGATTTAGAGAAGGGAGAGATTTGTATTTCAGGCAGTTCTGGGCAATACCATAAACCAAATTTATTCGGACCACTAGGATTCACATTACTCTCCTTACCAATCAGACCCTTATTTCAACACAGGCTTCCTGAAATGCGGCTCATTACTTACAGCAAGCCTGACAAGCCTGAGGTGCTCCTGCAAGATACTTCAAAGCAGGTGTCTACAGATTTCAGAAGCGTGCAGTTATGGCTTTCTTCACTCACCTTTGCCTGCCAGTCATTCTTGACAACTGTAAACAGTCATATTATTAATAATAATATCTAGCTCTCATATTATTATTAATACCTAGCTCTCATGCCATACCAAGTTTCTCTAACATGCTTAAAAAGATGCATCAGCTTGTTTTGAAAATGGGCAGCTTCTCTACACAACGCCCAGGGTTCTAATTACAAGAGCAGCAACGGGAAAGGACTGAAACAAAATCAGGTATTTCATCCATTATATCGTGTAGCAGCAGCCTTCGTCCTTAAAATCTTTTCATCAGGATATAAAACACTGCATGTTCTTACAATCACAGTTCTTACGGAAACAATTGCAAAACATTTGATATTTATTTGCAGTCTGATTCAATAGGTTAGTGAAGTCACTTTCCATTGTTTCCCTTGTCTATTTACCCTCCAGCTAAATGCCCTCATTACACAGCATGACCTAGAGCTGATGAAATGTACATCGGAGTTCACTCCACAGTTACAATCAAAGCTCAAATCCCCAGCTGAGGCTAACACGCACAACACAGCCTCAATAGGAAGAAAGGCAAGCATTCAAAGAGAAACTGTTAGTTAAATACAGTCCGGCACAGGTTTGCCCCAGGAATAAAAATTCATGGTCAGATGTTAAAGTTTTGCCTTGGAAAGGAGATGCATTGCTAAGATTTTCTTTAAGAAAACATAAAATACCAGTGTGATTGTTTCTTTTTAATTTTATGCATGCCTATTGGTAACATAGCTTGTAATATGTCTTTCTGGGTAAGATTTTTGGAGCAATGGGTTCTTATATTGATGAAGGAGAAGACAAGGTCTGTGGGCCTGAAAGCTTTCCCATGTCTTCCACGTATTTCTGTTCGTCGAATAAAAATATTTTCTCTCCCTGAAAATCTTACCTTGCTTATAGTCAAACAAAACTGAATGTTGATTTTATGCTTTCTACTGTCTAATTGTAGCAAATTCCTATTTACACTGTTGTGTTTAGAGGAATGGGCACACTCCTAAGAAACCAGGGATTTGGGCAGTTTGCTGTGTATGATGGAACACCGCACAATGCAAAAAACAAAATCCAGAAACATGATGCAAGTTACAGAGTTCCAATGAAATAAACTATTACATCTAGGACTTGGCTGCCTAAGGCTTAGCCAACACCTATCAATGGCACAAAACCACCACTGCAATGGTATGGTATAAAGTCCATACAAAAAAAAAGTCCTATCGAAACTAATGGCATTGCTAAGATTTCACTGATTGCCAAAAACAAGACAGCTGAACCTATCATGAACCTTTGCAAAATATATTGTGGCAATACAAATTAACCAAACTTCATTGCCAAGGGGAACATCAGATTATGTCACTATTTCCTTTTCTTTTTAGTAAGGCTGAATATTAAAGCAAAAAAGACGTCACATGTCTACTGTTATATTTAAATTATGTCCAGGCAATGATGACTTTCATAAAAGTTAAATATAATGACATGCGACATTTTATGAACACTGACATGTGTATCATTTTAATGGTATGAAGAATAAATTAAAAAGAGCAAAATTAATAAAGATATGTTAACACTGTTCTGTTAAGTAAGACTAGAGAGACCCATCAGGGTTGAGCTAGAATAAATTCTCATACTACTAACCTTTACATGAAAAGTGTGTGCAAATAGGCCTGTAAGAAATCCGGAGTAAGAAAACTGTCATTTTATAGTATGATTCTTGCTACTCTGGCATCTTCTCTCCAAGGGTACTTGGCATCATTTGTGTCCCAGAAAGATGAGGTGAAAAAAGTTCATCCTGACACAAATCCCCATAATAAAATCATATGCATCTTTACTGGTGTCATGCTAACTCATTTTGCTTTGAAGAAAATCACTCAGGATTTGCGGAAATAAAAGAGTCCATATAAAACCAACACAGCAAGAAGTTATTTTTCTAGAACTTCTAGTTCTAAAACTAGAAGTGGAGCATGATTGAAAACTGCTAGTTCAAGTCACTAACTAGAGATGAGTTCTTGAATGGATCAGCTAGTTTTGAACACAAAATATGTTTTGGCAAACTTCCCCCCCCCCATGCAAAGCACTGTAACAATTCCTAGCACTCTAATATTAAAGCTATCTTTAAAGAAGAAGAGAGAACTAGAGAGAATGCTTTCTGTATGAATGCACAGTACACTCACACCCGGAACAGTGGCCAAACTGGTTCCCTCTACACGATGCAGGACAATCAGAAAAGGTACAGAAAAAGACAAAAGAACAATCAAAGACACAGCAGATTCCACATAAAGAACAATTAAACAGATCAGGACTCATCAGGATCTAGATAAATGAGTAAGGGAGAGAGGACAGGCATCCATACAATCCTCATGAGCTTGCAGAAAGTGCATAGGATGTGACTGTTCACTGCTGCTTCTCATAGAACTGACATGAAATCAGGAAGACCAGCATGTAGCAGGATAAAACCAACAAAAGGCGGCTTTTCTCATGCAATGCACAGTTCAGCCATGGAACTACTTGTTATGGGGAGAGATGCTGAACATCTTACCAAGTTCATAAAGTATACAGACAAATAAATGGAAGGGAAAAAAAATATATCTATTGGGGGCTATTAAACATAAAGAAGCTTATTTGGCTCCTATAGTCCATAAGCTACAAATCTCCAGAGACCAGTATAGTGCACAGGAGAAGATCACTATATGCTTATCTCATTACTATATTCTTTCCTAGGCATCAGCTATTAGGTGGTATTAAAAAGAGACTAGGCTAAATGGACCTTCTGTCTGTGGCAGAATGCACATTATTAAATTTATCAAATAAAAACAATTCAAAATGCTGACATGAATCAAAATTGCACTTTCATGAGTTCCCATTCATGTATTGTCTAACACAAGACAGAGGTTAAAAAACAAAAAAACATCCAGTAAATCTCACCAATTGAAAACAACACTAAAAATTAAGAATACTTAGTATGCATTCATTTGGAATGAAAGTAGGTAAACAATTATGTAACATGCATTTACCAGTTGAGCAAATTAACCCTAGCTTTTAGTTCAAAAGCTTTATTGAGTTGTAAATCAACATGTTTTGAATGGTCATGCGTGCCCTAAGAACGCATGCTTCTTCTGGAAAATAACTAGCAAGTACAAATGAAACTGAAAACCAAACTGAATGATTTACATAAAAGATTTCTGCTGGCTGATTAAATAATCTATTTTAATCATGATTCCAAATCCATCAGCTCTGACTGGAAATACAGTCCTTCTGTTTAGAAACTACTTGCAAGAAATATCAATTCAAGAACTTCAGCAGACTGTCAAAAGTAATACAATGTTCTTGGGCATCAATTAATTACAGGAAAAAAAAAGAGTTGCCAGCATATTTTCTCCAGCAACTGTTATTGGAGTTTTTAAAAGATAAATCAGCAGTATCAGCTTTGCTGGTTTTATCAGTGGCCTGAAGAAACAACATTTGTTTGACACACGCTGTATGCGTTTCCTTCTCCTTGTCCTTCCCAATACCTAAAAATCTGATTGCTACCCAGTGACAGCTTTGGCCATCTCAGTAGCATTAGTGCTTCTACAGGGATGGAAAAAATACTTAGATTATTTGTTTGGCCTCAGCTTTTGCTGGGCCTTGAGGACCACCATGAGCAGCTGTCATGCCTGTGCTACTGGACAACATGGACCCAAGCGGCTGAGGATCATCTAACCCAGCTGCTGTGACCAGATGTGATGATTGACTTTGGATTCATTCTGCCCCTGTCCCCTGCCCTGCTCAATTGTTATCACCAGCAGCAAAATCCAGTAAAAATTATAATCTACTGAAAAGGATAAAGAGGAGATCATTTAGCAGGAAGGAGTATTTGCCAGGACAAGAGACAGCTAGGTGCTCAGCTCTGTCTGATGCTCAGTAAGAGCCAAGAACCTAAATCTCACTTGAGACCATGACCCAGCCATTAGCTACCCCAACACAGGCAGTAGCAAATTCCTCTCTGGAGAATATTTGTTAAGGAAAATAGGCAAACATAGCTGACATGATTGCTCGATGAAGAGTTAATGACAAAACATTGGTGTTTTCCTGTGGGAAAGAGGGGTGAGGCTGCCTCTCTGAAGGGACAGTACAGAAACAAGCCCGACACTAAGAGTGTTTGCGAAGAGTGTTACTCTGGGGAGCACACAAGGGAAGGGCCTTGTACCTCCAGTCATTAACATTATTTTTCTCCTAGTCTTATTATCACCATTATTTCAAACAGCATCTGCACATGATCACAAGAAAGAGTGACGTGTGCCTCCATCTTCTCCCACACGTGCTGTTACCTCCAATTGTTCAAACTAACATTCTGTGTGAACACAATTCCACCGGTGCGGAGAAATCTATTTTGGGACGGCTCTAACCACCGGGCACAAACAGGGAGGCACTCAGCAGCCTGGGCACTTGCAGGCAGCAACACTTGCACAAAGTGGGAGCACAGCTAAGCAAGCATAAATACAGTCACAAAGGTTTCTAACTCAAAGAAAATAAAAAGAAAAATTACTTTTCTTCCACTGTGGGAGTTTTGGGAGTTTTTTTCCAGTCAGAGAGAGATGTGAGGAAGAAGGTTCAGAGTGGTGTTAGCCAGGTGTTAAGTAATACGATGTAGAAAGGGGAAAGGAGAAAGGGACACGTAAGTGTGCTGAGCTATTTTCTTGAACACTAAGTGACAGAATAACCAGACAGAACATTAAAATAGAGATGAATGGCTGGGGTTTTTTCCACTGCTTTGGAAAACCAAGTGAAATATTTGGTCAAAAGTAGCCCAGGAGACAAAAGCTCTCTGACAACGTAGCTATTTTCTCAGCTGCTCTGCGGAAGACTCCATTTTAATCTGGAAGCAGACTCCTCTGTGCTATCAAGGAGATGTGCCAGCGGGTTCCGAACAGACCAGGAAATGCATTTTGTAGTAAGCCACAGTAAAAACCCCCCAATGGGTTTTGGTGCCTTTGCCCTCTTATGTTGATGGACTATCATTGCAGCCCCACCTGCTTCAGTGCAAGCACACAGATTTGCACCAGCACGGAGTGCATTTTCTCAAACTTTTCTCCTTTTCCTCCCACGACTGGCTGCCCAGCACTCCTGTATCACTAGGAATGGAGCTGGGCTCTCTTTTGGTGACTTCTTCGCTTGAGCAACAGAAGGATTATTCAGGGACTGGACTCTGAAAGTCTATTTCAGCTGGCTACACTGCAGACTCATGTCATTTATGCTGGCTTTTATTCTCAGTAGGGTGCCAATCAACCTTTCAAAATCCAGTCAATACATCACTCTGAGCAAGTCTATTTGAGCTATTTAAAACCACTGAAATTAACTGTCTCCCATAACAGCAAAATTTGGAAGATGAGAAACCTGCCTCTCACCAACTTGATAGCAAGCACTATTAGTGGCAATAAACAGATCTCCAGCATCTCCTTCATCCCTAAACTTCCCATTGAAATGCCATCATAAGAATGTCAAAAATCCCAAACCTAGCAGGATCCAAGTTTCCAATTTTATATCCATCCCTGCCTACTCTCCACTGTGCCAGCACATAACGATTTCTGATGTGATCTACAAAGCTTATAGAGTGAGGGTGCTGGGGGCGAGGGTGTGGAAATCAAGTCTTGTTAGTAAATCAGTAACCGCACATTTAATGAATATATAACGCAAGCTGTCAGGCTGGCATAAATTGTGCCTGCTACAGTCACGGAAGTTCCTGCCGGACAAGCTATTTACCCCTGGCACGAGGAGAACTTCAGGCCAAGACATCCTATGACGAGAGCTCCTCAGGAGATGATTACCTAAGGAGTAATGCCTACTCATGTCTTCACCTTAGTCATTATTGTTGCTTGGATTTACAGTTCAGGGCCATTCCAGTCACTCACTTTTATTGTTGGTTAAGACAGAATACGGAAGAACATGTAGTGTTTATTTTATTCTGTGTATTCATAACTGAAAAGTATTTACAAGGAACTTATTTGTATGTGTTTTGATGAAAGAAGTGTCACTTGGCAAGTAAATGCTTCAGTTGTACCTTCAGCTTGTGCAGACTGGGCCAAATACAGCTGTGCTGATCTAAACTAGCGATCCTTCTGACCTTTTAGCTTCAGCAGATGACAGTGCAACCCAGTTCACATCAGACAGCACCAACACTACTCTTGTTGGAGAAGAGAAATCATCAGATAATTTATATTTAAATAGCAATGTGTCACAAAAAAATGCCAAGTTACCTTCCCTAATTAGTACAAATAAAATTCTTTTAGAGAGTGCAATAATAGAAACAGTTCTGCTGAAAGCTTGTGCATTAAACTGGTGTAAGATTTCTCACTGAGCTGAAGTGTCAGAGGTTACTTTATAATTGGAAGGTTTCTGATTGACCCTTCCTGTTATCCTGGGTTTGATGTCAGCTTAAGTACACAAAGACAAACAATAGTTTTAATACTACTTTGAAATTGCAGTTCCATGTACCTTTTAGTCAACTGCATATTCTTTCATATGAATTTCAGGAGAAAAAACAAACTGGAATATGTTGCAGTCATTGATTGTGTTAATTATTTTAAATTAAGAATAGTTATCATGAGGAAAATCAACAGCCTTTTCATTATCAGGGAAAAAAATGTGAATGTCATGGTCCATTAGAAATCCAATATATCATAAGACTGGCCATCAACACCATGCCAGCCCTCAGCTAACAGAGCCTCTTGCCACTTCTTCTCTATCTACATTTTAGGAGAAGCAAGAAATTTTGCCTGCCGTAAATGAAACTGCTGAATCTCAGAAGCTCTACACAGTCTTCTGATTAGGCAAGATCACTCACCCGCTAGTAGCTTCCAAAGTATAAGCAGTAATTTCATATTCTCCCCTCCTTGAGGAGAGTGGGGAAAAAAATAATCAAGTTGCTTTTGAGTTACAGCTGAATAATGAGTACAGTGTAATACTGCACTACTCTCTTCATCATTCATTCAGACACTTCATGATTTCTCAGTGCTGTCAAGAACCACAGAAGCTAATAGTCTTCCATTTAAAAATCAGAAAGAACAGCAGCATCCCAGATTCATAGAACTAGGATTCATCATCTCTCTGAAACTTGCTTCAGAAATAAGTTGCTCTAGTCATTTAAATATTTTATTAACTTCTATGACAGGCTTTTTTTGGCTGGGGAAGGGAGTTAGTTGGGCTAGAGAACTCACAAGGAAATCCTAAGACCAGGTGTTTAAATGTCACTGCTGTCACGTACCTGAAAAAAGTGTTCTGTCGAGAACATCTAAAGATAAAAATCGGGTCCTACAGAAGTTAGTGGAAGGAGCTTAGCCCTTGATTTC
Source organism: Cariama cristata (assembly GCF_000690535.1). Taxonomy (NCBI): domain Eukaryota; kingdom Metazoa; phylum Chordata; class Aves; order Cariamiformes; family Cariamidae; genus Cariama; species Cariama cristata. Next base: position 28,695 of record NW_009609910.1, read on the forward strand.
AATACATCTAGGAACTCACCCAAAATCTCTGGATAGGTCTGGCACATTCAACATCAACTGATCTGTTGCTGAGAAAAGGGCATGAATTATTTGATTGCCACAGATGCACGCTCCAAGGAGTGTGACTTCTTGCAGGACTCCCCCGGCCTGCATCAGATCATATGGTAAGGGATGTCTCGAAGAAAAGGTCAAGCAGATTTTTGCAGGAATAAACAGAGATAGTTTAAAACAGTCCTCCAAGACAGCAGTTTGCTTATAAGAATGGTACTTAACTGAAGTTTCATTACAGTGAGTTATGGTTTGCAGGTACCTTGTCATTTAATAAGGCAGATGAATCACTTTAGATGAAAATGCAACAGATTCTCTCACCAGATTTTTGTATGCAGGACATTGAACCTAGACATGCTGAACAGGCAGAGATGCTGAAGAAATGATTACTCGACATATCATCACTGGAGTGTATTGATGAAGTAGAAAATAGAGCACGAGTAGATGCATGCAGGCAGAATTACCGTTTACAGTGTCTGACTTTAATGCTACAGTACAGTAATGCGAATAAATCCACATCTTAAGTGCTAAGGGAGCTACACTGAAGAGGCTCTCCTGAAACCATCGTGCACATACCCAATATACACACAGCTGCACGGACCTACCTACACCTAACTGAATCCACTGATTACCAGATGACTGCAGTACCTCTTCTATACTAACCCACATAGCTTAAAGATGATTATACGTTGGATCAATATTCATCTACAGTATCATCATCTGCTCACTTCACTAAGACACCAGGCTAAACGTGTACCCAAAACAAATCCTTAGCCAGCATAAGCTACAAGCAGGTGAAATAAACTTCCACTGGAAACAACAGGTACACCAATTTCTAACTAAAAGCTGACCTTTGATGTACATCTTTGTCTAGCACGCACAGCTGGGCATGCATTTAATTCTCACTCTTCGTTTACACCCAGAAAAATCATCTCTTCATACATACACAACAGCTGCAGGTCTGTGCTTTAGAATCTGCTGCTTCTATGTATTTGCTCAAATTTCAGTGAAGTACTCTTCAAATGAGAAGAATGCCTTCAGGGAGTCAGAGAGACTAAAGATAACTTTCACCTTCTTGTTGCTCCAGGTCGTGAACACCACCATTGGTCAACTAGTGGAACAAAAGATGTGGCCACATAGAGTGTTTAGTCACTCAGAACCTGGATCTTCCCCAATCCCTACAGCAGCCATTAGAGATCTTAAAACCGTTTGCCTATTTACTCAGGAAAGCTTCAACTTAGAAGAACTGCAGTGGTGTTTCATAAGCTCCCATCCTGGAGGATCTGAAATGTGGGTCTTGGTGACAGAAACACCACTCCATTCCGGAAACGCATTTGAAAGAATGCAATGAAACAGTCTATTGTTTCCTACCTTGAAACAGGCAATTGTTTTAAAACATGGTATCAAATAAACACATAATTTTTAGTTAAGTAAAGTCTGCAACATAGGAAGCATTCGCTGAAGAACAGAAGAAAGACACAGTGTCTAGCAACTGTTTCATCATTACACTCACTAAAGACCCAGTCCAAAGTGCAGAAGAAAAGCAAAGTCATGAGAAAACCTCTCTTTTTGTTCTCTGTCTTCTGATTTTGAAGGTTCTGGGCTAGAGAAGCACCCTATGCAATCCAGCTGAGGGCTGATAGTCTCCTTTCATCACAGGGACATACGCAGCTGTGCAGGCGTCAGACTGAAGAAAAGCGGTACTTTAATCAAGCTCTGCATTAGCAGCCTGAACTCTGACAGCCACACTTTTTTTCCCTTTTTATTTTATTACTTTTAAAATAAAATGTTATCATTTGATTCAAAACAAACAGCTAAGAGAATCCAAGAGAGAATTCCTTGGAAGTAGCTAGTTTGACCTTAAAAAGCAAGAAAGCCATCTAATTCTGTAGTCTCCTAAGTGTTATTGAAAAAAAATACTCATGGTTTTGTTCCTTTCAAAAAAAGAAACTAAACATTGAAAATATTTCATATAAAACTAGTTCAATATAACCGTTTGCCACAGTCAGAGTTTTGGGAGGTTTTTTTTAAATCACTGTTGTTAGACCACTGAATGAGCAGGGGCTCAAGTCACAGGTTAGGACTGGGTTTGGCATATGCAGTAAGGACAGAGCATTCTTAAACTAAGAATTTAGCTGGAAAACCACATTGTACTCCCACCTAAAGTGCTATGAATCCCAAACAACACAGTAGCAGTTGTAAAGTAGAGTTACCAAGAGTAAAAAAAAATAAAAATCCTTTTGCATACATTCCTATCACCACACGAACGCACTGTAGTATAAACATTTACATCTGAGGCCATGGCTCTAAGTTCTCTTTAAAGTTGGGAGGGGGGAAGATGACAGAAGCTCATCTCCCCCTAAAGTAACCATCACAATACGGAAAATTAATTGCTCCTTTAAAACCTTGAAGTATCTGTAAATGGGGCCTAAGAAGATTAGCTCGGGTTTGGATACCTCCCGTGAACACAGCCCTTGTTGGGGGACAGGAATCCTACCCAAATGGACCTTTTGTTACGCATCTAGCTCTGCTGGGCCTTCCCCTGTTAACCCAGGAGCTGCTGCAAAACGAATGCAAACCCTAATAAACAGGACTGACAGCTCTGCATCTCTGCTAGGCTACTGCATGGAAATACTTGACCCTGAGGATTTCATCCTGTCCCTTGTTACAGAAACATTAAATCAGGAGTAACTCCTGGGGTTGCAAACACAATGTGTTAAAGAAAGAAAGGGGAAAAAAATATCCAGGCTGTAAAGGAAAAACAATTTGAGCTAAAGCAATGCTGCTTTCTGTCACCTGGACTTGATTTTTCTGGCTGTCAGTCTGAGGGGAAGAGGAACCTTTTCAAGCTGTCCTCAGCAATGAGGAAGCCTCCCTCCATTTTTCTGGGGTACCCTGGGAGGCACGAATGCTCGGCCCTTACGGTTAGCTCCCACAAGCCCATTTGGTTTCCATCATTACAGCCCAGGCTCTCCCCTCAGTATGGGGTAGCCCGAAGGGGAGAACCAGCCCATGCCTTCCCAGCGTACAGAAGACCCTTCGTCAGTCACCATGGAGGCAGTGATCTACTGAGCTTGTGGATTTCTGGCTGGCGACAAATTATGCAGGGATAGAATAATGTTGGGAAACAGGAGTTAGAAAGAGGTTCTCATCACTAAAAAGAGAAAGAAATTTTAAGAACTGTGGGGTTTGCATCAGTGAGAGACTGCAGTAACTGCCAGATCTCTTCAGGAAACAAACATTTCCTGCTGGCTTTCTTTGCCCAATACCTGCAGCAGGAAGACAACGAGGTATCCCAAGTGCTGCTGGCTTTCACGTCATGCTGGTTTTAAACATTCGGGTATGTGGAAAATTGTAGCATTTCTAAGTCTTCAAAATTAGAGACATTTAAAATCCTAGTATTCATTCTAGTAGTTATTGTTTAGTATTAGCAGATTTCACTTCCCAGTCCCACATAAAATCCAGATGTCAGCATGGATTTATTAGTCTGTTCAGACTTGAAAGTGAAACTTAAGATCTCTCAGCAACTTTTTCCATGAGAAGCATACAAGAATTGTGTGGGTGAAGAAAGCTTCAGAGAAATACATAAGGAATGGATAGCATATGCTCTGGTACATCGGACCAGACGAACAGCAGCAATATATTCTGTTTGAGATTGTCATACTTCAAGACTGCTATGATTTCAAACAAAATGCACCTTAAAACTAGGACAGTAATATTTTCAAATGCCATTATTATGAAAACCTAAGTGCAAAGGAAACATTTTTCTTTTCAATATTTAAAAAAAAACAAAACCAAAAACATCTCTTCCTTCACTGTACACAACTCAAGAGCACAACATGATGGCTGTGATATTTCCAGTGGCAGTCAACAAACAAGGGAACTAAGCCAGCACATTGACCGTCTTGTGTGTCACCCAGCTCATCTCTCACTATGCACCTCAAACCAAGAGAAACCATGATCCTCACTCCTCCTCGTGGCAAGTAAAAGCTAATAAAAAAAAGTGTGCCCTGGTCTGAAGCTCAAAAAATACTGCATCTATTGCAATTCCTCTGCTGTTTCAGACAAAGCTGTCCTCAATGATGCAAGGCAAGCATTAGCCTTACATGACATTCTTGGGAGTAGCCTACTTTCTCCAGTGCTGAGCTGAAACCCCATTAATCTTCAGCTCTATACAGAATATGCATCTTCTCTCACTCCCATGTCATAATTGAACTCTAAACAGAGTTTTGATCTATAAGAGCAAAGACAATAAATACAACACCTGAAACATCTTGTTTGATTCTTTAGTGGATATCCTGTAGAAATTCAAATTGGTAAATTACTGCTTTCATTGCACCGATGCAATGAAATTTCACAATGACCATGGATGAAACTTGCTGCAAAGATGATGGATTAGTTCTGTTCTACCGTATGAGCGTGTAACTATTTCCTCCAGTGAAACCTCAACTCCTCTTTCACGTTCTAGCTGCTATCATCAACATGGGATAGAGGTGTAGAATAAATATGAACCAGTTTGGTACAAATTTTGACTATGTTGCAAACAATGTACTCATGTTGTACAGCTATCTGCACTGATACATCTGGAGAAATTTCTGACAATGATAAATCAAGCACTGGCTTGTTGAGGGGGTATGGTGTATGTTTGCTACTTTTACCAACATGATAGCTGATTCTGATTTCTTCTGCCACATCTTGGTTTGGTTTTGAACTTGAACTCAGAAAATAGGTTATAGGCATTTTGCAAATGTATGATTTGGAATTAGTTCAACTATAAGAGAACAATGCACGGACTTCTAGATTTTCCAACTAAAATTATTTGACTTTGGACATCAAAATCTTTTATTGAGCAACACATGTGCACATATTAATTTTTATCTTCTGGTCTTCTAGCTTTTATTTTAACAATACAAGGCAGAAAGAAAGGAGGATATCTGTGAATTTTGATGTAAGAGAGCACTAGAAAAGAGGTCAATTATTTTCAGAATGATACCTGCAACCAATGTTTCAAAATACCTAAACCACAATTTGCAGCGACACTCTTAGGCTAGATTCCAGTGATTAAAGATATGTCTATTTTGGATAATATTGCAGAAATAAAAGGAATTCAAGATTCATAGTCATAATAGTTCATCTTCACACACATCCACTGAGTAAAAACAATAAAAATCCCCTACTTGTATGACAAACATTTGTGTTCTCAGCTTTAGTATGACCAGAACAGATTTACTGATAGCAATCTTCAGAAATCATCTAAATGACTAGAATTCTCTGCAATAGATTCTGAAGTATTTTGCACCTTAGTGCATTTCCACATCTACAAGATTTTTGTATGGAACTACAGCTGTGTCATTGCGTCTTTTCTATAGATGCATATCTTTATTTTCCAGAGTAATTATGCACTCATCTTAAGAATGCTTTCCAAAAAAAGCCTACATTCAGACCTCCCAGTGCCATCAGCAATGGCTTACAGTGACTGCAGTCAGTAAGTTATTTAATGAAATACATATTAAAAGAAGGAAAATGTGCCCACCTTAGCAGTGTCACACTAAAATTAGGTAGCAAAACTGCATCTCTTTCCATCGCTTTTCATGTGTAATTATTTCCTTTTCTTCATATGCAATATTTTAGAATTATAGAGACCATCAGAAACTTTAGATGAAATGATGCTGCTGTTGGATCACATAGTGAAGACACAGCAGCGTTAAAATTGGATAGTTCAAGTTCTTCAGCTACATTTTCTCAAAGAAGGAAAAGTGGCTGACATTTTCAAAATAGGCAGGAATGTTTCAAATAGATTTCTCATTACAGGAAAAAAAAAGCAAAATTCTTAAGTCTTACAGTAGCCATAGAACAGAATTGCTGTCCTCTGATCAGCTCTATTTAAAAGAAACCAAAAAACCCCAAACACCACCAAACTCCCCCCACCTAAAACCCACAAACCATCTCTCTGGTGAAGGCTCTACTTAACTCAATATAAGCTGTGTCATTCACATCAAAAGAAGCAATTTTCAAGTCAACAGATTTGCCATTTTAATGAAATGCCCTCTTCATCTGTTTAAAACCCTAGTGATTGCAGTGGGAAAGTAGCCGATTCCCAAAACTGCAGACAAGTCTATAATCCCGTTTAGTAGACAAAGGACAGCATCAGCGCAGCAACGTGGCTCCTGCAGAACCAGGTAGCTTCACAGACCTCCAAGAGGAAAGAGGGAAAAAAAAGGGGATTCAAGAAGTCTTGGTTTTAAGAAGCTTGTGCCTCTACTAGGATTAAGTCATTTAGATAATAACAACAGATTTTTTTTTTGGGGGGGGGGAGGCAGAGCTCATTCCTTATCTAGGCTTAACTGGAAGCAAACACAATGCTGCTGTCATTTAGTTTAGCACCTATGACACAGTGGCAGGCAAATGACTCCTTATAACTCTGCCAGCTGAAATTTGCGGAGGCCGGATTCCAGACTGCCACCATGTTGCACGGTATATTGTGACAAGATTATACACAAACGACCTTTGCAATCCCATTCTGTGCCTGCAGTTTTTAAATGCTAAGGCACAGAAGAATGTATTCATGTAAAATGCATAAACGCATATGCTATATTTAAAACCTCAGCTGTATTATGGAGCAAGTTACCATTTTTAAAAGAGTGCTCTGAATTTGACTGAAGAAATTAAATGCCCTAAATGAGAATAATCTCTGGAGATATTAATGAATAGTTTTAGCTTCCATGTATATAAAAAAAATTATCCCACGGTGTCATTTGTCAACTGCCACGTAGAAAGCCAACTCCTGTAAAAGAATTGCTTCAAATTTCACTCCTTTCACATTTTCTAAAATTAAAGTATTTCTTCATGGCAGGAAGCTTCAGATTATTAATGAAGAGCAGAATAGCTAGCAATAAAATAATAATTTGAGACAACTCTAATGGTTTCTCTAACTTGTCATAAGGAACACTGTAAAATGAGAAGTAGTATGCTAATATTATTTCCATCACCAGAAATCAATTTGAAGTGGATACCATCTATACCAAAGTATTTTCAATAGTCAGCGGTTCACATTTATCTTATGGGACAACTTTTTCTTGTCTTCCTCCTCCATATTTAGTTCATATTGACATCGTAGGCTTGCAGGACAGTGGCTGATGTTCACAGATAACATCACAACGTATACATCTAACTGAAAAATCATGGTCTGAACGTAAGTAGAAAGCTTCTAGCATTTCCATCGGATTTCAAAGCAGTGTTACAAGCATTGCAAAAGTGCTATTATGCTAAATGATTGCATGAAATATGTATGTCAGTACAGATAAAACAGGGTTAGGGGAAATTAACAGCTAGATAAAATAAAACTAAATGCTGCAAGTTAAGTATGGATAAGGACTAAGTATGTAAATAGAAAGATATAAAAAACCAAACAGTGAAAGTAGATTCAGCTGCCACCTAAACTGTACAAGACCTCATACTCATTTTTGAACTTTAACTCTCTGGTGGGTTAGAACTGCACACCCAGGTGTACCACAGTTCCCCACTCTTCCTGACCCAACACTTGATTATAAGCATCTTCCCACCAAAGTCTCCCAGCTGGCAGGTGCCTGCTGAAGAAGCTACTCAAATATTGTACAACTTGACCCCTTCAAAAAGAAGGGTGGTGCTGCCCACCATTCATGTAGTACAGAAGTGGGAAGAGTGTTGAGAGACTTGGGCTCATGGCCCTTGTCAGTCTGAAGGATTTCAGCGTCACAGCTCCTATCTATCAGAACAACATTTCACTCAGTGGACTTTTATTTGAAATACTGAAACAGTCTCTGGTTTATAATATTATAAACTTAACTACACCACCTGTGCATTTGCCATGATCCTGTCAAAAGATACCATGCTAACTTTCTGTTTTATATTCCTGAAGGTTGCTGCTGAGATGCTTAAGAACATAAAAACAATGACACCAGGTCAGAATGAAGAGCAATCTCCTCACCTAGTAGCCCAGCTTTAACAGCAGTCAAAAAGAGAGGCCTACAGGACAGTTCAAGAATAGAGCAACCAAGAAACGATCCTTTCCCAGACTGTTCTTCCAGCCTTGAATACATGGAGGCTCAGGGACCACCTGACCCAAAAGGAAATGTTTTTGTGGTTATAGCCTTTGAAAGATTTCTTTTCCGTGAACATCTCCAGTCTTCCCTTGAAAACACATCCATTTTTAGCATCAACATCCTGTGTTGAGGAATTTCACAGCTTAACACCACAATGCATGAAGAACCATCTCCCTTTGTTTGCTTTAACCCTACTCCACTTGAACTTCAGGTGACTGGCCCTACTCCTTGTGTTGGAAAGGGTGCTGGACAGCTGATCTCTACTTTCCCTCTCCCTCTCCACCCAACATCTTTTATATGCCTGCATCATACCTCCTCCTAGCTATGTCTTTGACAGGCTGAAGACTCCTCACCTAAGTTGTTCTTTCTACAAATTATTCCCCTACCTCTGACCGCCCTCACTGCCCCCATGCTGTTTCCATTCTACTACATTTCTTCCGATACAGGCCAACCAGAATGACAAAGAGCATCCATAAGTCAGGTGCAACACGCACCAGTAGCACACCAACGTTCTCAGCATCTACAAAATGACGGGAGGTCTTGGCTGCAGAAAGTCTGCGGGACAAGACTCATGAAGGAGGAGAGGAACAGTACAGTGCCAGAACCTGGCCGTGGAAAACAGCCATGCTGGAGGAAAGTCAGTCTTCAATTTTGTGAACAGGTAACATAGAGAAGGCATAAAGTTCTAGCCTACAAGCAACCACGGCACTGTGTTATGAACAACCTTCCAATGATGAAGAGTCAAGAAAATACGAGTAAAACAGAAAGACAAGGCTCAAGCACTGCAAGAGGAAGCCACACGTTATGGTTGCAAGGTCAAAACCAGTTAAGCAAAGAGTTCAAAGTTGTAATGAAAAGAAATGGCTCTCTGCCAGGCTTTTTCTGTCTAACCTAAACCTAGATCGATCACAAGGTTACTTTTTTGGCAAAGCCAGACTGCCATCTTAAAAAGTATTAACTGATTAGTGCCACTTCTGGTTTGTGGTTGTAAGCTAAGATTCCCATCTAGCTCACAGAGGAACCACAGCCAGGCACAGCGATAAAGAACAACTGCCGAAAGCAACGGCACACTTCCTAGAGTGAGAAAAATCACTCCTGCCCAGAGGTACAATTGCTACACAGTAGCGTGAGTTTTACTGAACAGTATTAGGACCTGTAAAGCAAACATTCCCTTCCTTAGGAGAAGGGGACCGTACGATTTCAAGGCTGCAATGCCTTTAAAACTCAGGAACAAACATTTATTGACAAAAGGTAGACACAGATAAAACAACAATAATTAAAAATATCATATTTTCATTTCTGGAGTGGCAAAGCAAAAGGGGACAGATGCCAGGTGCAGACTGACAGCTCCCAGGAGAAGGAGGGATGCTGAAGGAGACTGGAAACAAGCCAGAGCAAGCGACAGCAAGTCAGCAGATGTTCTGATGGAGAGGGGAGAGGAGACACCAGTCAGAGCCAGGCACGACTTGCCTCAGACTTCAGAGGTCACGGGGAGGAGAAACCTCAGCCTAGCACAATTAAATCTTATTGGAAAACAAAGTATCTAGCAGAAAGGAGAAAGTTCCTCCCTCCCTGAATTTCAAGGGACTCCTGCCAACAAAAGGTTTGAAAATCACAGACATCGTGGCTAATGTATTGGCACGCTATTTACTGGCTTTATTCTGAGATGCTCTGTGATGAAGCAGAAAGATAAACCAATTAAGTGTACTGCTATTAACAGAGGAAAGCAGCACATGATTCTATAAACTAGTATCAAAACAGAAAGAGATGGAAGTCATGGAATGCAGGACATTTTGTCTTTTGATTAAACCTATTTATCAGAAGGCTTTTAAACACAAAATTTTTTAAAGTAAATAACCTCATGAGTTCAGCACACTCTTGAAAGAGTGAACTCCACTCACGTTTGCTTGCTTTTCAGGACGCTACTGAGCAGGTTTAAGGAGGCCGAGATAGAAGTGAACTGGGAAAACAACAGTATTGCCATTTGGGTGACCAGAGTTGTTACTGTGCTTTTGGTTAGCCATTGACTGTTCTCAAGAACCTGGATTTTCTCAATGCAAACTGAGACTAGTAGTCCCATTGGGTGAGTTACATAGTTCAGACAGATATCTAGTCTTTTCAATGAATGGAACTAAGTGATAAATACAAGTGAAGGGAAAATAAAGTGTGAAATATTCATTTATTATCACTATATCAGGAAGCATGTTCCATCTGACTCTGCAGAGTACCTTGATTTCTTATTAGAATAAACTGATTAGTCTTCATTGTTTCAGTTTACCTCCTTGGGAATCAGAGGCAGACTTCTTTCCAATTATGTATTAAATATTGAGAGCAAAATCAATTTTGCATGGTTACATAGTGCTACATATATTTCCTCATACTGCAAGAATTTCCTTCTGCCCTCTCTGGCCCCATAAAAGTCAAGAGTCAAGCCCCATCTTTGTGCCAAGCCAAAACCTTCAGGAGGGGAAACTTTCACAAGAGCAAAGAATTGTGTCAAATCGAGTTAACTTGTATTTCTGTTAGGAGGTTTGAACATGAACAAGTAAATGCTCTGCCATACCATCTTCTCTTCCTCATGCTGATCAAGCAGAATTCAAAGTTCTTCAAGAGATGTAATCAATCAGGTGACCTGAATTTTCATGACATGGTAGAAAAATACTGCCTCTTGCAAAACTGGGGGGAAAGAATGCTGCCAAGAAACATTTTAGCCATGCTGTTGATCATTTTTCCTGCAAGTACCTTTATCAGCGAGATCCACAGGGGAAAAATGAAAGAAAGGGATAGAGTGAAATTACTGTAGGGGAATTGACAGAAATTACTCTAAAAATTCTATGGGATGAATGGTAGGAGATGGTCCAAAAGTATAGCTGAACATAAATTCAGCTTACACTTAAAAAAAAAAAAAACAAACAAAAAACCACCAAAAAACACAAACCCGACAATACAACCAGATATCTACTCGTGCAATTTAACACAAAAGACTCATTCAGTTCTGAACTTCCCACATGTGTTAGCAGGACTACTATTCTGCACTCAGCTGCATTGCATGGTTTAAACAACAAACCAGAATGACACAACCGTATGGAAACATTCTCACCCTCCCGAATTTTCCAAGACTTATACTAACAAAGAACATCAGACATTTCCACTCTCATGCACTCTCCCCTTTCACTGCTCATACAGATTGGTGTATGCACACCAGGCCTCCAGACAGCAGTTAAACCCCATCAAAGCTCACAATTATCTTCAGGAGTGCCACATCCAACTTAAGTTGATATCCAGAGTTGAACTCAGTATCTAAAGACATGTTACCACCTACCTGAAATATAATAGCATTAGCTAATTTTGGAAAGAAAAAAAACACACACAAAAAAAACCCAAACAAAAAACCCACAAAAAAACCCCCACACAAACACACACAAAACCCAAAACTAAACAGTGACAATTTCTAGCTGAACTTTGCAAGTCAGGCAAAGCATTAAAACTGCTAAACAGAGATGTGCCTGTGCCTTTGCTGCAGTACCGTCATGTCTGGTTGCAGTTGCCAGCGAGCCACCCTGGCACTGCCAGCCCACGCAGCCCACTGCAATTGGAGAGGTTTAGTTAAGTAACCCCAACCCACAGCTCCCTCTTTGTACAGATAATTCTAGCTCTGAATAAACTGTCAATCACAACAGGCAATTGTTCCCTTTTCTTAAGGAGGGGAAAATTAACAGTTGCTGAATCAAGAGAGGTGAATAACGTTAACGGTGTGTGTGAAGCACTTGAACACTGAAAAGCGCTGCAAAGGTCCTAGCTAACTATTGTTCCTGCTGGCATTGGCTTGCCAATGCCCTGATGCCATCAAGAAGCAGCCCTTCTTTCCTTCCCAGTCCTGAAGCATCACAGAGAAAAATAAATCCCCAAACCTCACAGCATCTCACACACACACTTTAGGCTAAAATTATTTTCACCTGTAAGCTGACATATCCTTACAGAGCTCAGACAGGCTGTGGTGGGACATAATTCTTGTGGATGCTCTCACTCAGACAAGCAGCAGCTGACAGTTGTCTCCTGGCCTCTAATTCCATGGGCTTGGTGATAAAATTAAACAGCTTTAGAAATGTCTCAGCAGTGAGTGTGCTTGTTCAGCAGCCCTTCTGCTACAGGTATCAAGCTGGATCAGCCACTGCACAGAGGACTTATTTCACATGAATGAAAAAAATCCCCTTACAGCCTTTCTTCCCCGATATTAATTTCAGTTGAATGTCTTTAAGTCTAGAGCTGGATTTGCATTTGCAGCTTCCACACGGGGGATGAGGTGCATTGAAACAGCCCATCCAAGATGGAAAGGCTGCAGCTGACACATGGCCTGACCCAGGCAACCCACTCCAGTTTTCCAGTATCTCATCTTATGTCCCCACGTGGCTACAACATCCCCTAACTGCACTGGGAAACCCAGTTCTTTTAAGAAACCTTAGACAAACAGTGAGAACAACTTATGTATTGTATTATCTTATTACCCTTGAAGGCAGGCTAGTGCTAAATAGCTCTTAAAAAAAACCAAACTGGTAGTGTTTGGGGAAATGGAGACATAGCATTTAAATGCTCATGAGATACAAAAACATGTTCGTACAAGATATTGCTGTGAATTAAAAAAAGAAATATATCCTTGCAGTGTTTAGATTCCTGGATTTAGTTCTAAACTATATTGCTTTTATTACTCAGCTCCAAATTACATAGCACTTGGAGAGGTATCCGTTTCATTCCAGTTACCCAAAAAACATGTTATTAAGAAATGCACCTTTCACAAAAGTTCTATTATACAAAGTGACATCCAATTTTGAAAAAAAAAAAAAGCAGAAACTTGAAAATTCACTCTTTAAAAAAAATATTAATCTAAGGAATATCTTCCACACTGAGTACCCAATAGACAAGTTACTAGCTATCCACACTGTGACTGGAGCAAACTGGGTTTTTTCCCCTGCCTCTTCAATTTCCTCCATAGTAGGTGCTTTCTTTTTTTTCAGGATAGATCAGCACCATTGTTAAATTTATTTAGGTTAATGCCAATTCTAGAACACAGACACAAATGTTACAGAAGACAATATTTCATTTGTTCTTCTATCTGCGTTTTTTTTCTAAATGGAACATTACATTTATCTTGCTTGAACAAAGCTGTTTATAGACCAAATGCAAACACCAATCTTCAGTTTAGTCAAAACCCAGAAAATTCTTCTTTTGGTTTTGGTATTATGGGACTTAGTGTGTCTTGACTATGAAGAAGTTTGAGCACAGAAGATAGAAGCAGGAAAGAAAAGGAAAAAGGACCAGCAAGATAGATTAACCTTTTATCACCTAGAGAATGGAGACTCAATTGCCACTCAAGAATGTGGCAATACAGAGTAGGCAGAAGTTACATCCCTTTCTCAAAAGGGAAATTTAATATTAACGTGAAGAGTAGTCAGGCAATATAGTTAGCAATACGACTGACTAATATGACCAGCATATAGGCTAAGATCCATGAGGACAGAATGCAGCATTTACATTACATTGCTAATTCTACCATATTTTATTTAAGAACTTCAATTCTAAGTGTAGGATGTGTTTGCAGTCTATAGGGGTAACAAAAACAAATTTCCAGGTCATAACTATAAGGGGTACAAAAGCATAGGGAACATTCAGAAAAAAAAAGGTGATGAGGTAGCAATGTTTATTAACCACCAAGATGGTATTAAATAGTAAAAAAAGTCATTATGTTAAAATATCATTTTCTTAATGACAATCAGTGAAATTACAAGAGGCAGTCTCAGGATCTGTTATGGACCCAGGTAAAAGTCAGAGAGGGTTGGAGGTCTCTGTAACATCACTGGGGAGAGAAGTACTACGGCCTCCAGAGTAACAGGAGACACTGCCACAGGCCTTCGAATTTGCTAGTCAAAGTGGTAAGAGACAAGTGTTCCTGGTTAAGGTCATAGCCAATATTTTTCTTCATCATTTAAGGTTATTAACATTCTTTTAAAATGTCTTTTTAAAAACATAACTGATTTTTAGTTCGGAAAAGAAAAAGTGTACTAAAAATGCAATCATTCAACCTGTTCCTTCCTCCATCAAATGATTTCCACCCTTCAGAGAAGCCACACAGAGTCAGCTTGACACCACTGGCAAAAGGGAGGAGCGATGAGCATGAGGAAGCTCCCTCCCTGGCAGAGAAATCCTCTCAAGCATCAGTGTTTCAGCTGGATTACAGGGTTCCTGCTGGAAGCCAGACCCAATTCTTGGTGTCTCTGCGGCGTTCTTCAAAAAGTGGTTGTTTCTGACCTTGACTTTGCCAAAGCAGCAGAAACATCTCCTGCAGCTGGTTGGTGACAATAAGGTGGGTCAATCTACTAAGCCACAGTAAAATGGATTGTTTAACCAAGCAAAAGTTGCTTGTCACTAGTTCTCCAGTGTGTCTGCTGTCTTTCCTGAGGGGACAGAGCTCAGTTTAAATCTAGTTGTCAAGTATAAAGGTACTTCAGCTGATACTTCATCTGCAATTTTGCCGCCAATTCATCAATCTTAGTTTTGTCCTAATGATGCTTTCCAAAGTCCAGGGTTCTCCTAACAAGCCTAGACGCCAGTAGAAATCTTCAAGTTTTGACCCTAGTGTTAAGTTATTTTTCCCCAGGTTATCAGTACATATATTAACAAGAGCAGTCTTTCCAGGGCTCCTCTGGGGCTGCCCTGTCCTACTCCCGTTCTGTTTCCCCTTGAGTGATGCTCAGTGTCAGCCTGAGGGCCCTGCAGGATGCTGTCACAGCTGCCCATGCTGTGCTCATCCAGCCCTGCTGAGCTCAATAGCTGGAGGTCAGCATAGCCACAGAAGCACAACAGGATGATACCTGAAAACAGTAAATACCTGGAAAGGGTTTGTATGATACTTTCAAACCTATGAAAGTACAGTAATTTAGCTAAAATATTTCTATAAATAAGGAGACAGACTATTAGTTCTGAAAGGAGTGGAAGGAGAAGAAAGAGATACCATTTTGGTAGTGGAAAGAAAAATGACAGAAAAGAGGGTGCAGTGTGGCACGCCAAAGCCTTACCTGTTTGCTATGCCAGACCAAGAGGAAGATACCAGATCTCTTGCACTCAAATACACGCTTTTTTCCGCACAGGAACTGATACAGAGTAAGATGCAGGCAAAAGATGTCAAAAAAGAACTGATTACAGAACGTGACATAAATAGGGTGGGGAAGTGCAGCCTTATGTTTGAAGCAGAGCTCTAGCAGCACAGATCCTTGGGGTATCCTTACCCCACACGCACACAGTGCACTGCAACAATACCAGCGTTACCTCTAAACAAGGTAGTGACGCACTAAAAGCCAACGAGCTTGGGTAAGCCAGAGCTCAACCCAGGTTGGTCTACCTTGGATCTCTCCAGGGTGATGCTTGCTCAGGTGTCTCTCCTCTGGATTGTACTGTGTTTACAGAGACAGGTTCATTTACACTGACCTTAGCCCTCCTTCCCCTCCCCCCCTTTTTTTAAGTTTTTTTTAAATTTCAGAAGTCCCATCTATTTAAAGGGGTACATTCTATTTGATTCTTTGCAATAAGGTAGGATTGGAGATGTGAGAAAATTAGCATCTGTAAAGTGTTTTTGAGACTACAGTTAGGTGTTGTATCTGTGAGGTGTTATACCACCGTCATTCCTCCACAGATGGGCAAAGAGACACTGAAACAAGCCTACATGATGTGATTGAACTACTACTAAGGAAATCAAATAAACCGGCTGAATTTGTTAATGAGACAGACAACAAGTTGGTTATGTTTCCATTGTTCTCTGTGCTATTTAACTCGGCTCCTGTAGAGAAGGAAGGACCACACTTGTTTGTGGCATATGACAAAAGCAGTTGACAAGCACACAAACCAAAGGTGTAGAATATCTTGCTATGAAATGACTACTGAATCCACTACGTTCAGTAGAAACATTATCAGCTGCTGTTTTATAAACTCCTAAAGACTTCAGTGGTTACTTCTTTGAATCCACATATGAGCTAGGATTCCTTTGATCCCTAACTGAAGGTTTAGGGGGCCAACATAATATGCCTCTTACACTGTCAGAGGCAGCACCGATTCCAACTACATCCCAATAGCAGCACAGCCCTGCTTTTTCCAAGATTGTAGTACAGTTTGGGATACAGCGAAAACATCCTCAAGTTCACCGGCATTGCAAGTTCAAGCCACGTTTTCACTGATCCAGAACACCTCTATGGCTTTCTCCTTTACAGATGAGCCCATACACTGCCAGCTGAGACACTCACTGTAGAATCAGTGTTCTTCCTTTCCCAAAAGGATCTTCAGCACCTCCCAAAACAGGTTGTAAGAAACAGTGCTGAAGGACCACCAGAAGATGAAAATATGAATATGGGTAACAAGCTTATGCATTAACTGAGATTGTTCACATAATTATTTGTGATTAACTACTTGGCCAGAGTACAAACATTTGTGGGTGTACTCACTGTGCACCTTTTGCTGGCGGTGAATAGTTCGTTCTGCAATAACATGCTGAGAAGGCTCCAGGGAGTTTCTCTATATGCTGCTAATCACCAGAACTTTTAAAGTTACTTCTGAGCTAACAAAAAAGTGCAAATGCTTATTTATGTTACCCTGCATACATGTGTACATATGTTAAATCCATAGACACATTTTAAGTTCAAGATAGTTTTTCTACACCCTATGAAATTCTGTTTGTACTTTCTCCCTCCTCTGCATTTCTGATTAAACAAATCATTTTACTGTTCAGAGAATTGAACTTCAATAGCATCAATTTTGGCACTGTCATACTCCGTTTCACAATTTGCACTGCAAAATCATCTCCTGCTCATTACTCTCTTGAAGAAAGAGCTTTGGTCTAAATAGCAAATCAAAAGACAGAGACTCCTCAATTCCTCATTCTTCTGTTCGGAAATATACCTAGTTTCAGTGGTTTAAGTCTCTCTCAGACCTGGGAAAGCCGTTTGCACAGAGACCCATAATAAACTATGGAGAGTACACGACAACCACAGAAATAAACAGGAACAAGATATCGGCCCATTAAGGAGTTGTTAAGCAGTTCCCACCCACTGTTATACAAGATACTAAAATCTGATGGCCAATAATCAGTTGGCCTGTATGTGCTCAGACTCAAAATTTCTGCTTGCTGTATTTTAAATGCAGCTATTTCTAAACTAGAAAAAAGGAACAGCTGGCAGATAGTTTTAATTGGGTGCCTTCCCTGCAGCTGTTTAATTTCCTTTCTTGAAGCTCTGTGAATAGCAAAAGCTCTTTATTCTTTTTGTGACTGTATTAATCATTTATCAGATTAAATAATTCTCTGCCACTGGACAAGTGTCAGAGCTTTACAAGTCCCCTTCAGTGCTTGAAAAAGTAAAAGTCTAGGTTCTCCTCCGTACAAGACAGAAGTCACTTGAAAGCATTCATTTTGTACACAAACGATTCCATTCTGCCCCTTCCAAAATTTCCCAAAACAAGTCATAGACGTGGATAGAAACGCAGATAAAACTCAAAGCAGCCACTCGTATTTCACATTTCAAAGTGAAAGAGTTAGATTCGCTGTTTGTGCTTATGCCTGAAACTTGCCTGAGGAGGCTTAAACACTTTGCTTACCCTGTAATTCCAATCCAGCTGTTATAAGCACAAAACAAAATAGTGCCTTATGTACTACGCTATGCAAACAGCGCTACCCCTTGTACAGCCACAAGTTGCAGGACAACCTTACACAGAAGCAAGTTCTTAAGCCCCCCAGACCAAGCTGGATGTTTACAAGGACCACTTTTCTGGAAAAACATTTCAGTTTTTCTACTTTATTTTAAAAAAAAAAAAAAAGGCAGAAAATTACAGAGACACTGGTGGTAAAGCACTAAAAACTCAGATAGCAGTGAAGTACATTTTTCATTTTTATATGAAGCGCTTATTTGCCAAGAAAAGCTTAGTGGTTGTCTTAAATTTGTCTTCATCACAGACTAAATATGAATAACCTCAGAGATAGATGGGATAACACTTTGTTACAGAACCAAGGAGGGTGTAAATAGATGTATTTTACATAGAAGTAATCTTTATAACATCTCATTATTTGGATAACGTGAATAATCAGGGATAGTAACAGCTACACCAGTAAGCTTGACACATGAAAATTTTTTTTTTTACTCATACTGTAAATCTGAGGAACCACAGAACAGAGTCAGTTCTGCTTGTATCGATCATGGATAAAAATTCAAACACTGTTGAGAAGCCAAGTAAAAACAGATCATTAGCTTTGCTATTTCAGAGAGACCAAACCAGCCCATTCCTCTCCTTGAAGTTAACAAGGCACTTTGTAATTAAGGGCTACAGAACTGGATCTACAGTAATTTTCAAAAATGAAAGCACAGGAAATAAGAGTATTTTCCTGTTATAAGAAAAAACAAATATTCAGAAAACCAGCCTCCACTTGGGGTTGCTTGCAGTGGGGCTTGCCTTTTTTTTAACGTTACAACTCAACCAGAGAGGATACATGCATATACATTTCCCTTTCAGTTGATGAAAACACATTCTGTTCTCTATATCAAGCTTAAGGCTTAAGAAATCTTTCATTACAAACCTTAAGAAATCTTCTTCCATTACACAAATTTTAGCTTGCTAATAGATCTAGGAGAGTAACTTGCAGTGACACCAGTTTTGTAGCTTTAATAAGCAAGAAAGATAAGGCAACTCTTACTTCAATGACTTTTTCAGGTAAAAAAAAGAAAAGAAAAGAGAAAGATCTTGTCAGAAACCTTAGCTAGCCAGGACAGCAGTCAAGCAGATGATTTAAGGAAAAGATTAAGCTCATTAGATGCAGTGGAAAATGAGACTATAGAATAAGAGAAGGTAAGAAAACACTCCTAAGGAAATTATCTTAACAATATGCATAAATGAGAGCTATTTCTTGTTCTGCAAAATACTTCCTCAATGGCCTCCAAGAAGTCACTGGAGACAATAGGGTTCAAAGTATCAAATAAGCAGGATGCGAGTCAGAGACTTGGTTTTACTGCTTACTCTGCCATTAACCCACTGTGTTATCTTGGCAAGCTGTTGCTTCTCTAGACCTTAGTCACCTCACCACTGAAGCTAGGAGAGTGATCTTTTTATCATTAAATATTTAGATAAAAAGTCAATCCTTTTCTTAAAGTAGGGATCTCTCCTATAAGCTTTGATAGAGGTTTACACTCATTTAAGAGCAGGTTTTGTTTCAGTGTCCTTCTACAGTGGAGACAATATCATTTGGCCACTACACAAGGTGAGAGAACACCCCAGTGACAGTCTGTTGCATATAAATTCCTCAAGTAGAGGAAATGGGAGAGGTAAGGTGGGATTATAGAGGTCATCTATTATGATTCAATCAATCAATTGTTCTTGAATCAACTCATATATGTTAAAGCCATTTTAAAAAAAATATCTGCCCCAGAATAGACATTTCCATGTTTTCAACTGAGGTAGAAAGCTTAACAAATAGATTAAAAAATTGAAAATATCCTGTTATTTGTCTGAAAGTTAAAGAATGTGAGAGTAAACTTTTCAGGATAGATGGCTGAGAAATATGAAGTTTTAGGCTTGCTTACTCTTCAATAAATCCTCAAGTAGCACCATGCAGCTTAGGCTAACAGGATATGCTGTCGGTCCAGAACCTCTAATGTGGCAAGTGGTGTGGGCTGTTCATCCATGAAACAACAGCTAGAGGAGCAGACCTTGTTAGTTAAATTTTGAAAGCAAGAAACATCTTTAAATACAGATTAAAACCCGAAATAAGCTATTCTTGAGCAAGAAGGGTGATCTAAAACTTTATTAAAATATAGTGCCTGAAGTCCCTAGCTGGGTTAGTATGTTCTGCAGGGTTGGGACCGCCTGCAGAAGTGACTCAACAAGTATCCTATGGCAGAAAAGAAAGCCACTCACACATGCATACAACGCGTGAACTCCAAACATGCAAGTCTACTGCTAAAATAAGCCAACAAGTTATGTATTAGTGCAGTCCAGTGGGAATCCCTGGAGCTGGATCCGGCAGGCAGCTTGCTTCCATCTAGTCCATTGCCTTTGCCCCAGAAGCAGGCAACCAAGCCTGAGGAGGAAACAGACCGCACAGCTGAACGCCTCCTCCTGTCTGAGCTGGCTTTGAGCATGGGCAGCTGAGCTGAAAATGTCAGGAGAGGAGTCATTCCTCATCCTTCTCCTGCAGAAACCTGGATTTTATCCCAAGCTGCAGCAGATGAGATGTCCATCCCTCTCCACATAGCCAGCAGGGTCTCAGTGTCAGACTGCACCAAGCCCTTTTCAGCAGCTAACGCACCGATGGAAAGAGAAAAGAGAAGAAACTAGTTGCTGCTTCAGGGCGTAAATGGAAACTGCCCACTGTTCAAGTTATTAAGCTAAGTGAAATCTGTGGTATCTTTCTTTCTCTACCTATTCTTAAATCTTTCTCCTATGCTACCATCGAGCAAAGAACATCAAAGGAGTGTTTCCCCAGTGTTCTCCTTGAACCCAAATGTAGTCTCCCAGGTCTATTCCAAGATCACTGAAATGCCTGTCATACACAGGTTCCCCTTGTCTCCAGCAGATGCACCATTTCCTTTATTTTAAAAAAAAATTAAAAAATAAAAATTCTTTAAGAGAACAGTGTTAAGTTTACATACATACAATAGGAATATTGCAACATTTTTTGCAGTACAGGGGACATTCTCCCCTAAGGATTGAATGATTTTACCTATGAAATGACAAAAGTTTAAAATTCATTAAGAGAACTCATTTATATTAGAGTAGATAGAGTGGTCATATTCCATGTCCACAGCCGCCAAAACAACTTCATAATGGGAAGCATTTGCATTTCCTAACTTGTGTTTTATGACAGGTTACCTTAATATCACTTTAAGTTCTCTCAGCCTCTCCTTACAACTTCTTCAAACCTTGAACAAAAAAAAATAAGAATTTAAAATCTGTATATAGAAAGCCAACAGCTGATGATAGAATAAAAAAAAGACAGCAAGTGCAGGCTTTGGTGTTCATGCCAAAGAACCTCGAAGTTGAAAGAGAGAGGACAAGAGCACAGATGTACTGAGGCCACAACAGTAAAAACCTTCTCACTTACTGACCCAAGGTGCTCCAGTAGAAGCACGAAAAGGCAGATGGCATGTGAGCATATATATCCTTCAGGACATTGCCCCAGGAGGTCTCAAACAAAGTCAGGGCCTGCTGCCTACAGTAGTAAATGCTTTAAAAGCAGCATCAGTTCAAAGTCAAACTGCCAGGTTATAGGCAGCATAGGCCTAATACGGTAACAGCTGTTCGGTCAGTGAGCAATTGTACTGCTTCATCCAGAACAAGTGAAAGCCAATGGTAAATACCACTGAGACTCTTGCAGTGCCACAGGGCATAGCTTCCATCATGATGGCCTGCATCTTGTGTTTTCAAGGACATCACAGAACGCCTAAGAGAGAACATTCATAGGTTTAAAGAAAAAATTAAGTACAAGTTGTTTGAAATCTAGATGTGCTTTGTTTCTGCAAACACATGAACACAATCATAAAATTCTGTCCGTTAGAGTGGTGCTCTGAAAACCACAACAGGCCATCTAAGCTACCTAGAAAAAAACATGCCTAGAGTGTGTATCAGTCTTAAAATCAGTTCAACTGCAATGGAATTACAGAGAAGGAAACTGCTGATCTAACATCACCCTTCCAAGTGAATTTGTTGCCAGTTCATCAGAAAACAGAAAAAAAACCTGTTCCCTGAGCAATGTTAGCTTGAAGTCCTGACTGTTAGAGACTTCTGGGACTTTGATTGACCATCAATTGGATGGACTAAAAAAAGATAAACCAAATGAATCCCAGGATTCCCAAGGTAAGAGATGGACATTTACTCGACAACACACTACATTTAGAAGTGATATCAGCAAGAAATACCATTACATATTGGGATGCCACATATAGCAAATAGAAGAGGAGAGAAGATAGGTCCTGGAACAGTGTTACGCAAAAACTCTCACTAATGACACAGTTGCATTTGACGCCACTCCAAATGACTAATTCCAATCTTCTATAAATAACTGAAGTTAGAGTAAGACAGGAACGCTGTCTTTGTCATTAACAGTTGTCAATGAAACAGTTGCCTGCTGCTTCTCTCACCAACTGAAGGGGTATGAAGTAAAGATGATTGCTTAGGAGGAGAGATCTTTGACATGATGTCTATGGTAGTGGTTGGACTTGATGACCAAAAGTGTCTTCTCAAGCCTGTGTTCCTGAGTGAAGTCTGACTAGTTCTGCTGAGCTCAGACTCAAACCATGAATGTATTTTTTGTGACAATTTAAAAAACAAATAAAAAACGCAACAACGAAATTTTCTAAAGAAAGAAAACCCAGACATAACCATTCAGAGGACAGTACCAGTGCTCCCTGTCATATTATCTCCACCCCAAACATGCCTGCTAATTTCCAAAACTGCTGTAGTTTCATCACGTATTAGTCTCTGAAGTATTATACTAAACCACAGCCCTTCAGAAGTGTTTGCAGTGAGTGACAATCACAGCCTTAAGAGCACACGAATGTGCCACAATCTTGAAGTGTCAAGCCACCACTGAATCACAGAAGGGCCGAGGTTGACAGGGACCTCTGGAGGTCATTTGGTCCAACCCCCTGTTCAAGCAGGGCCACTGAGAGCCAGTGGCCTGGGACTATCTCCAGTTGGGTTTTAAATATCTCCAAGGATGGAGACTTCACAGCCTTTTGATCACTCTCACAGTGAAAAAGCGTTTCCTGATGTTCAGATGGAAACTCCTGTGTTTCTGTTTGTGCCCATCGCCTCTGGTCCTGTCACCAGGTTCCACTGAGCAGAGCCTGGCTGTCTTCTTTGTGCCCTCCCTTCAGGTGTTTATAGACATTGATGAGATCCCCCCTGAGTCCTCTCTTCTCCAGGCTGAAGAGTCCCAGCTCTCCCAGCCTTTCCTCATTGGAGAGATGCTACAGTCCCTTCATCATTTTCTAGGCTCTTTGTTGAGACTCTCTCCAGTACATCCATGTCTCTTTTGTAGTCAGGCACCACCACATCATGCCTTTAATGCACTGTGCAGTAGAAAAATGTCTGTAGAGCTAGAAACTAAGTGTCATCCTAAAAGAAGTCTGAGCAGGTGCTCTGGGATTTATCAATAAGAAAATACATACAAAATAAGGACAACTGTATTTTATTTTTAAAAAAGCTGTAGCAAACTGTTAGAAACTTCTTAGCAAGACAGCCTCAGTGATAAAAGATATTCAGGAGAATTGTAGTTATTGAAAGGGAGCATAATAAAAGCACAGCAAACAACTACACTAATAAGGAACAATGAGACACTTTAAAGACATAAAACGCAGAAGGAAGTCATATAAAACACAGAGGCAAAACAACATAGCTCACCAATCAAGTGAACGACGAAAACAGGTAGAGATAAAGTCAGAAAGGTAAAGAGGCAAAATACAACTAGTGAGGACTCTAAGTACGCCAGGAACAAAAGAAAGACTATTATCTCAGTTAATTAACAGGTCCATTAATCAAGGGGGAAGGAGAGCCTACAAAGAGACTATATTCAAAAACTCCTCATCATAAAAGAATTAGTTAAAGCTAATTTAAGTACATAGTTATAACAATGGTGGAGGAATACAGGTCAAAATACAGAACGAATAGGTCAAAAAGTAGTTAGCTTTATTCACATCAACAGGATGATAATATTTACCCCAGTATTATTTAGGAACAAGCTAGAAAAAAAAAATCATGGAAAAACCAGCAAGTGTTATTTCTGGGGAAAAACCAAATAGTGTTCAGTCTTTAAAAAGAGGGAAGAAAGACTTACAGACAAGTCAACTTGATTGTTTAATAATTTAATATCACTGCAAGCAAACAGCTGTATGCCACCTTCCCTCCACTCCAATCCCCAAATGTCACAGACTTGCCAAGAAGGTTAAGGCTAACCAATTTCATTTCCTTCTTGACCTCAGGGGTTGGAGGGAAGGGCAGAAAGACAGGAGAACAGGAGCAGAAGAAGTGATGTTAACTGTTGTGTTTTATCTAGCCTGCTGACATTGTTCCCTTAAATCACGGTTGGATTGATCAATTGCTTGAGAACATCTGTCTAGAAAAGTAGCTATTAATCATGCAGCACAAACCAAGACAGTGTTTTAAGTAGGATCCCTGTGGAGGGGTCTTTCCTGGGCTTGGGTGCTTTCAATATTTTCAGCAGTTACTCTGATAGAGTTGGAGAAGGCATCTAAAATTTGTGGAAGGCTTTGGATTGAAAGAGCAGCAAGCAGTTTAGAGAATGAGATTAGAATTAGAAATGAGCTTGATAAATTTACAAAACAGCCCCATATCAACACCACAAAATGAAGACAAGCAAAAGCATGAAACTGCAGGAGGAGAAAACCAAAAGCAAAACATGAACATTGGAGTAACTGCCTAACTCATGAAAAAATAAATATCTAATTGACATTTGAAATGGTATTTCTATTGGAACAAGTTACATACGTGCAAGCATGAGCTAGACAATAGTGCATGCTGAATCAGGGATGGTATTTTCTAACAGATTTTTTTTTTATGAAAGGAACCATCTCCTGATGAAAGAAAAAAATAATCTTACTTTGATCAATATTTCTATAAGGTCCCACTAAAATCTAACAAATGTCCACTAATAAGCAATATGTAGGTATTGAATATATTAAAAAAGCTTTAACATTTAATTTAAAAATATTAAAACCCCATATTCAAGTGATAAACAAGTCTCAGCGACTGTTTTCATCTTCCTTTGTGTTTTCAATGTTCCAGCACCATCAAGACTGTTTTTCACTACCACAATGAAGCTTTACAACTTATTAGGGAAATAAATAATTCCTGTGCATTAATTATTAAATTCATCTCTGCTGCAGTTCCTCAGCAATACTCATACATATTCCAAATCGTTTCTCATCAATAGTCCTAAAGGGGGAGGGACTGGAGGGGGTGTTAAAAAAGGTCCGTCCGTCCGTCCCCACACACCCTTACAGCAATTCTCAACACATATTTTGCTTTTGTTTTTAAAATGGAAGTAGTTTAAAACAGGACAGCAAATATAAGAGAAGTCCCTTGGTTTTAACCTCATGTTTTATGTAAATAACTGCTGGGCTATCTTGTAGAACAATTTGCAGTGCCTGTTAACGTTATGCGAGAGTCACATTGCAATGATACTGAAATAAAACGTGTAATGTGAAGTTTAAAATAAACTGATTTGATTCAATGAAAAGCTTGCAAAATTCTATAGGCTTTCTTCTCTCTTCTGCCTTGAACGCCAACAGTTGAATCGAAGGGCTTCCTTTTATGTGGGTATTGTAGTGTTTTAAATTAAGATAGTCTTTGAATATACATTCATGCTGACCTTAAAAGACTACAAAAATACCTAGAATGACATTACTGATTCCAGTTTAATTTCATAGAAGTACTTCATCTCTGCACAGCTGTAGCATATGTGTACTGGCTTGTGTCTTTGTGTATCTTTGGAGAGATATTCCTGTACTATACCAGATCAAAACAATCTAGTTTGTTAACAAAATACGTGTGATACAAATCAGTCTGTATGACTAAACATTCAAGTAACAAGTTAGATGTAAATTCAACAACTAAACCAAAACAACAAAAGAAAGCAGGATGACATTACATCAGCTTCTCAGTGTGCAACATTATCTCCAGGTGCTGACAATGTCATCGAAGTGCACTACAAGGACTCTTAAACACAAGCCAAAAAAAGCTGATTTTTTCCCATCAATCAACCATTCTCACAGAGAACTCCACGTACAGAGTAGTAAAAAAAACCCCAAAACCCCCCATCCCTCTACCCCCTCACCCCAAACCCAAACCAACAGAAATTCTGGAGCCTTTGCAGTGGAAAGAGGCAGGAAACAAGCTCGTGTTCTACAAATGCTTGGAGGGAAGGCAGAAGCCACCTCAGAAATTTCCTCACAGCACATGGAGACAAATTCAAAACTTTTGAAGGCTTTATCAGAGGAAAAAAAGAACTTTAAAAAAAAACTTTTCTCACCATATAGTGACATTTACTTCCCACTAGGATAGAGGCCATGGTTCAAGAATTTGCTGCTGCTCCCTCAGGGAGACCACCATTTCAGCTGGTCCTATCTCAGGGCTGTTTTGGCCACTGGAGTTTTCCCCACACAAGTCAGAAAAAAAAAATTCCATGTCTACAGATACTCTCCTCCTCTTCCGCATGCTCCCCATCCCACTCCTCTGAATCTTTTTCTCCACATATCCAAACAGGTATTTCCAAAAATCCTCAACTTGAGTCCTACTCTTTTTCCCAACCTCCTTATTTTTCATTTTTATCAATGCTTACAGATCTACAAAAGAAAAATTGTCACTCATGCCTCAATGCAAATGAACTACTGCGCCTCGATTTCAGTACAGATGTTTTCTTCCCTTCAGATTTCAGCATTGTGGCTAAACCTGACACACAGGAAAGTCAATTAAGCATCCTAATAACATTATCTAAAGCCACTGCATAAGAAATTGTTCGCAATTTATTTAAAGTATTTGTACAGCAATTACTCACGAGATGCTGCACTTGGTTGGGATTTCCTGTTCAACTTGATCTGATTATAAGAAGTATTTTGTAATCAGGGCAATTTGAAAGCATTTCATAGGAGTAATGATGTGTACATGTTAAATCTAATTTGGGAACCTGAAAAGCTAGATTTGTTAACTGTCTATTGGACTAGAAATGTTGTCTATAGGGCAGCCATTTTGAGAAAAGGAGAGCTCCCACCATGTTCCTCTCAAAATATTTGCAATGTAGTTGCAAAACCTAATTCTGATCCTCCTCCAACAGCAGTAATTATTTTATTTACCTCTCAATATTTATCTGCACCAGCAAATGCTGAAACACGGACAGACTATAGGGAGAAGCCCCACCAAAGAACACTACTGGTCAGTGAAATGGAAAAAGCACACCCCTGGAAATTCAGATACCTGTGATTCTGGGAACAAGCTTGACAATACCAGATGAGATACCAAGGACACTGGAAGTTCTCCTGTGACTTGTGCTAAACGTCACTCCGATGCAAAAGTCGGCATGCTTTGTAGAGATGCTCTGTATTCCAAATCTTCACAATGTGACTACGAATGATACCAATGTAGAAACTCTAAAACAAACACCACAGAAGTCCGTACCATGGAAATTCATATACTACATCTTTCTGTAACCATTCAGACTAAAGCCAGGACAGGAGCATAACAGATGCAGCATGTGCTCCTGAAAGCCCATAGAAGTTACGTGACTATTGGGGCCCAGATGGGAAAGGTCAGCTGAACTGTCAGTAAACGTGCTTCCATCATGAAGAACTGCTTGCTGAGGAAGTAATCTGCACACCAAAGCGTTTCCCTTTAAGTCAGTCAGATCATATAAGATGCAGATTTTTCTAATTTCAGAGACAGGTGCCCCACATAATTAAGCAGGTATGGGAAGGAAGGTGATAAAGGAACAATTTTAAGAGTTTTATTAATCTGTGTTTGAAAACAATTGCTCTGTTTAGCAAAGTAGCATGCCCTGGGGATCAAGCAGCACCACAGGCATGAGACATACAGCGCCCTTCACTGTGTTATACTTCAGTGATCTCAATGCTTGTCTTTCACAAACAAGTCACCATGCTCTCCTGTTCTGCTCACCATACCCAGAAACATTTTCTATGCCCCTGTACTCCATCCACACTCCTCCATCCTCTTTCAAATCTCCTCTGAAGACCCCAGTAGGAACAGCTCCTAATGGGTGCAGCATATTAGATGCTCCTACAGCATACCCTTCGGTTGAATTTAATCTGATATGAGCCGAGTAGCCAGGATCACAGACCAGGGTGCTCAGAGCCTTGTCCTGCTCCAACAACAGAGGCCACACAGCTTTTCTGTGCACCCTGGTCCAGGCCTTGACTGCAGCCATGGCGAGAGGCTGTTTTTAATTTCTCTTCCCTTTGGCAAATGGGGCCCTTCCCTGTTTCAGTCCATGACCTCTGTCTGTCTCTTGTCCCACCGCTGTGCACCTCCATGTAGCCTTCTCAGCCACCTCCAGCAGGCACAGCACACCTGGGCTTTCCAGAGCTGCCCTGTGGCACCAGCCAGCTCGTGGGATGTGGGGACCAGGATGAGATCTGTTTCAGAACTGCCTTCCTCAGCTACACCAGCATTGATACACCTGCTAACTATGGCCTCATTATGGGCCTGATTTTACACCTGGATAGACATTACACTGGATGAACTAAACGGTATAATTTTACACCAGTAGAATTAAACTAGTTCAAAATCCTGCAAGGATACCCCACTGAGTTCACATATTCTTCAGACTAGCCTATGCTCGCTAGTTTACAGGACACAGTCTGTTTTAAAGTGAGACAATATATTCACGCAGGAAGCTTCAAACAGTTTAAATATTGCCACTTGTGTGACCTAAAGAGTACTCCAGCAAAAAGGTTGTACTGGGAGGGGTGGGTGTGGGGGGATGACAACAGCCCCCACAACAACAACAAAAAAAAACCTACCACATTTTTGCTCTGATCCAAGTATTTAATATTCTTCATGCTATAAATACCAACTCTTCCATTCTAGTATACGTCATTTTTTGCACTACTTTTCCCAGCAAATGAATATACTTTTTTACATAGCATAGCTTGTTCTGAACTTTGTGGAAGACACAAACAAGATCACAAGTAAATTTATGTTCAACACTTCTTCCCCAATATCACTGCCAGCAGGGCAACTCTTGGTGTGAGTTAGGACAGACAAGGTTTCAGGCACCAGTTAACACTTCAACTAATGCTTAATTCCTTCTGTAGCAGGCCTAAATGGCACAGTGGTTAAAAACACCGTGGCTGGCTGTGCCACGCCAACACTTCCAGAAGCATTGCCACTTCTCAGCCAGGACTTGATCAGAGGCTGGCAAACCCACCGACGCACTGCCAAGGGAGGGGACTACAGGCACTGCCAAAGTGGCACTGGTGGCTGGGTGCGCAGCCCTTCAGACCTAAAGCATTGCCAGCACAGGAGGGGCATGGAAACACCAGCAAGCGTGGCTGGGTCCGTAAGAGTGCCATGAGACCTTCTCCTGCCCTTGCAGCAACATGGTCATCAGAGGAAACCTAGGTGGGAGCTTGTTCCAGCAAGGCTCCAAAGAGCAGCAGCCATTTGCTTCACATGGACCACACATGCGCTGCAAAAAGAAATAGGAAACACTGATCGATTTAAAGAAGGTGCAAAATTCAAACTGAATAGGTGGCACCAGTTAGAAGGTGAAATACATCAGTAAGAGCCATATGTTTCAAAGACCACCAACTCAATGCCCTCATTGCTTTGCTTCATATTGTAACACTTCAAAATAGGCCTTCTTCAGCACTTAAAATTGGCAGAATTTGAGCAATACAGTTTCCAGATAATATTTTTCTTTCCTTTTTGGGGGCTTAACTGAAAAAATATCTGTCTTCTTTGTGTTTAGATGAATACTGGAGATCCAACACAGGCCAGGGAAATCCTGTTATTTTCTTATTTCCAAGGAACTACCCTTAAACTGGACAAGAAACAAAAGACTTCTCTTGCCCATTTGCACCATTTAGCTACTGCAGATTCCTGGAAAGTCTCCAGCGCTCAATATCACCTCTCAGATCTGGAGTATTCAAGACAATATGATTTATTATGTGGACTGAATGCACAGGGCTGCAATTTCTTGTTTTTCCAGTTTAAAGGAAGTTGCTTTTATATTTTATGCTGGTTTAATTTTTTTTTAAAGTCCCCCCATAGTTGCATTTACGAAACAAACCATAGCAATGCTTATGTAATTAGATTACAAAGGACCATATTACATTAAACTCAGTATCTATATCTAATTGCTATAGCATCTTTTACAATGGTATCTAAGAATCAGGCAGCTTTTTTGTCCCCTCCTTTTTCTGCTTATTTTTGCCATACTTTCTCCTTATTTAATAAAAATACATGTGCATGTTTGAATTAGTAACATTCTGGGAAATGCATCCGACTCAATTCCTGATACTACCACAAACACGTAAGGAGCAGAGCAGGTGCAGCTTATCACAAAAATCTAAACACAGTCTACTTGCTCCCGGTCAGAACATACAGCCCCGCAGATCTGGAGGCCCCCTTTACTCTGCTCAAGTCTCAGTTGTATCCTCTGCTGGATCGCATTTCCACGGAACAGTGATCTGGCAGAGCACCAACAGCTATCTGAAATGTTGGCCAACACATTCAGGTCTCAGCGCACAGAAACAGGGATGCAGTTAGGAATGGTAACCTCCTTGGTATATAACTCTTGAGCTTCAGTTTCACTTACAGAGTATCAAGTGGCAGTGAAAAACAATGTAAAAGAGAAGCTGGTAGGGTATTTTAAGTTTATTTACTCAAAATGGTAACAGCTGGTTTACAGCTGATGGCTACTTTTTTAAACTACAGAAAAAGTGCTTTGCTCTTGCTGCCCAAGCCTCTGTCCCCAGGCCATGCTCACTACGAGCGTGCTGCAACATGCACTTTTGCAATGGGGTTGTATTAATCTGGAGGCACCTGTAACTGAATGCTGAACAACAGGCTTAGAAATCTGTATGCTCGGATCTTGCACATTTAAGGTTACTCATGAGTTGGAGAGTTGGGGGTGTGGAATGAAAGCACAAGAATGTCAGTTACTCAGAAACAAACAAAAAAGCTACTTTAGTTGAACAAAACCAGACTTTCAGAAGTCAAAGTGCAGAGGACTCCACCTTTGCACGTATCTAACACAATCCCGGCCCCACTCCAAGCTACGTGCTGCACCTAATCCCTCCTGTCCTCCCCAGTCAGGTGGGTGACTGCAAATTAAGTTTAGCACTTTTTTTGATTAACCATATTGGCAAAAGCCCCAACCAAACCAAAACTGAACATAAAGTACATGTTCCCAAAAAAGGGGTAAGTAGGGAGACAAGCTTTTTTTAATTTAAATGTAGTGCTCATTACAGCTCACTTGGGTAGGCCGAGAGCAAACCCCCAGCAGTAGCTGCTCACAAAAATGCTGGAAGAGCCCCAACACCAGAAAAACATAAAATCTTCCTCAAACTAAAATGTGTTAATTCTTATTCTTTTTCCTATAAAGAAAAAAAAAGCCTATTGCACTGACAAGGAGAAAATTAAAAAAAGCAACTGTCGGATACCAAATCATACCTCCTGAACCTGCCTACTCGATGACCACAGGCAGGTGACATTGGTGGGCTGAGCTAGTAGATGTTTGTATAAGATCCCTAGGAAAAAGAGAATACTACTAACATACAAATTATCCCTTTTTAGCTAAGTAGTAACTCGATTGCTGCAATGTGGATTTGCAGAGCTAAATGATGCCCCATTTTCTTATTTTGACTGGAAAACGAGGAGACCAACACACCTTACTGGCTGCCTAGGCAGGAGCACAGGGACAAGCTCAGAAGACTGTTTCCTCTCTCCCTTCTTTAACACATCAGACAGAACAGGGGACACATACTTGTTCAAGTGTAAAACATATCCTATGCTCAGAGTGTGACACTTCCTCCGCATCGCCTTTGTTCGGCTGTACCCCACGCATACATACTGCATCTTCACAGTTTTCTCCCACTCTGACTATATGTGGCATAGGGGGTCCTCCAGCAAAAGAAACAAGAGCACCGCCACGACAGGTCCTCCTGCCAGGAGGTGCAACTTTAGAGACAGAGGAATTACATCTCCTCTTGCACTGCAGCACACCTAAGGATGCTTCCAACCTGTGACCTTCAGCGCAAGATAATTTGCTCCTTGCTGCGCACCACCTCAGGTGTTAGCACCGAAATAAACTCTAGTGTAAAATCACCTCCCATTGCCCTGCTCATAGGGACCATGGTAAATCCACAACATAATCCTGGAAAAGGTATGCAGGCATACTAAAAATCTTTAAGTTAGTTAAAGTATACACTGTGTTGCAGGAAAACATTCTGTGCCAAATTCACAGAATCAGTTATTTCAACCAAGAGCACTGATCTCAGCTTTAGTTCAGTCAGGTCTGTGTGCAACAATAGCAATCGCACACAAAAACCCTATTATGCAAGTGACAATCACGTATCTCGATCAACAGCAAAGATAACACCATTGCTATCAAGAGACTGACAGTTCCTTGAGTTGTTCAAGAATGGTTTTTATGGTAAGGATGCTTACAGTTTTTCTAATGTTAGTGGAAGAACTATGTAACATGTAAACTAGGGTTTAAGTATGGTCACCCATGAAAATTCAGCCTTGGATACAAACTGCTGAAATCGGGACCTAAAAAGATTTACACTGAATTCAGATGCTACTGTAATCAAATTAATGCTCAAAACTATTAAAATTATTATTCTGATTAGCATTTCATTCCCATTCTTATTGTTCCCAGTGGGATTGCTCTTTTTTTACAGTTGCAGCAGAGGAGAAATATTGTAAACCACAACAGCAGAGAAAGCCAGTTAACTCAGCACCTCCTGCAGCCTTGCTTAGGCTGCCTTTGACCAGTTTGGGGCTCTGCGTGAATCCTGTTCTTAGGCACTTCGCTATACAATGAGTCCATCCATCAAGATGCAGGTATTAGGACTCCTGTTCAAAGCAGACTCCATAAAACATCCCTTTGCAAAGGTATCAGCAAGAACTCTAATACCTATGCAGTACCAAATGGCTTTATTAACATGTATTTTTACTCTTTTACTTCGATGAGCTTTCCCCAAGACGTTATTGAAACCTCTGAAGCTTTTCGCCCTTTGTACTAAATGCCCCAAAGTTTCTCTGGGAGCATGTTGTAACTCTTCATAGACCTGAACTAGATGCTCTCCATTTCACTCCAAATTAAATCTCTATACAAGGTTATCACAGGACTTGAAATCTGTGAACTGCTTCAGGAGCTGAGCCAGTTGTCCCTCCTGCACTATGCTCCAATGCAGTGGCAAGATACTTAGGACAAAGAAAAGAAAGAAGGTTCAAAGATGAATCTGTTGAGTCTTACTGATATAGGATACACTCATGTTAGCAATACAATTCTTAAAGAACTTTTTCTGAGTATGTTGAAGGACACTCAGAAAAACATTACCAAGTCCTGTCACAGGGCAAGTTATCTAGAAGTTCACTCTAAATACACCTTTAAGCCTCTCTCTCAACAAACAAGGATCACTCATGCCAACTGCCTTCACAGCATTCAGCGCTACCATTTTGTTTTGCTTGTTTTATGAGGAGTTAGCACTTACCTCATTTGGTCCTCTCCATCTTGCTAAATGCATACAGGGTAATGACACCGGGAATACACTGTCCCTCCCAGGCAGGGCCCCCCAGTATCACATCCTAAAAGCACTGCCTGGGAAACAGCCACCTTACCCTCCCTTGCCATACAGAAAGTCAGGTTAGAGGGAAGGGGGTGGAGGGGGGAATCAAGACAAGAAACCCTCAACAACTGACACAGTAATAGGAATAAATGAAGACAACCACCAGACTAGAAAGAGTCTGTCAAAAGAGTGCAGTTATGCTTCACAGCAGTTTTACAGTACCTCTGAAGGCTTAGCGTGCCATCGCGCCTCTGTAGAAGCTGAGAGGTGCCAGAGCAGCAACCGCAAAGAGAGAAGCTCTCCCTCTTTCCCCCCTCTAAATACGGTAGGGAGATAGGCCCAAACCCACAGCACCAGGCCCAGCTGGTGCACTCTGACGAGCAATCAATACTACTGGGACAGGGGCATTTACAGTCCCCAGCTCAGGTGATGGCTGGTCTCGTTAGCTATATCCCCGGCACCTGACGAGGGTCACTTCCTCAGCAGATGCAGTTAAGCCAGAAAGGGCTTTTTCTGTCCTCCTACACCTGCCCAGAAACCTGTGTGACCTGCACTTGGCCTCTCTAATGATCCTAGCCTCTTCACCTCTTTGCTCCCAACATCTGTACCATCTGCGTGATGTTACACAAAACAAAGAAAATAAGAGATGGTCTCACTGTACAAACAAAATAGAGGAGAGAAACATTTACTTCTCAAAAGTTATCACATCTTTATGAAAATCTGAAAAGAATGTTAATTTGGGGGGTGCTCATGCTAACAGCTTGAGGCTGATTTTTTTTTTTACTGTCATTCGAAAGCCCTCTTGAAAATCAAATACCAATTCAAAAAAAGAGAAAAAAAAAGCCAGTGATTGGTTCCTCTCTCTGAGACTTCAAACAAAGTTTTCAATCTGTGTAATTATAAATGGCATAAATTACAAGTTTTCGTAAGTTAAGGTTCATTTTCAAAGATGTACCCTATCAAATTTAGATGTAATTAAACAGTATTTTGTTCACATGCCAGAGAGAAATAAATTAAAATTTGGCATGAAATTACAACTTTCCATGGAAAAAAAAAAAAATGAGTGTGTTTGAGCCTCCAAGTTTTCCCTACTGAAAGCTGTATCATATCATCTTCAAATCTAGACAGAGACAATTGTATATTTTCCTGGCACTTTTAATGTCATTCATGTGATGTTTTTACTTCTCCCATATTCTGTAAGACATACAGAGAATCCTTCAGTCTCAGATGAGAGCAAGGCTGCTGTTTCTGCTCCAGTATTTTCACTCAAATGATCATTTACTTTTCATTAATTCTCATATTGTAGATGATTTCTTGCACGCTTCTAACAGACCTCAAGGTGGTAAAGGGCTGGTCCCAGCAGAGATATACTGGTGTCCAAATGTGGTTGGTTTGGGTTTTTAAAAGAGCTCAACCTCCCACCACAAGGACAGCCCTTGGGGCTGCTCTTGAGCTCTTTGGAAAAGGAAGCACAAATATTTGTCATGGCATCCAAAGAAAACTGCCCAACTGATGGACAAGGGGTGCATGGAAATTCCCTCTCAACTACTCATCTGTATGCAACATCTACTTAAGAACACCACGCTAATGAAGAGGTGGAGACCCCCAGTATTTCTAAAGTGAGAGTGGGGACAGGTAGAGAAACTCCGAGTGATACTTCCTTTTCGCAACTGGGCTCCAAAGTATAAGCCTGGTTTTTTGGGGCAATTTCTGTGTACCAAAAAGCAGTGTCCCTCTGCACCTAAGCAATCAGAAACAATAGCTACGGTATAGGATATCCTGCTAGAGGGCAGCACATACACACACTCCTAAAAGCCGGCAAGAAAATGGCATGGAAAAGGTAAAACTTGGTTATTAAAAATCATCTGAGCTTTATTTAGTTTTTAATCACCTTTGCTGGAGATTGCACCAGGAATATAAACTGTTTCTTCACGATATGCCATATGTTGCTGCACTGTACTGAGACCCTGATACAGTGGATCTGTATGAGAATCCAAGAGGAGCAGATGAGCACTGAAAGGAACACAGCTTAGAGCAGCCAGCTCTCTCAGAACATGACGTTAGGAAGAGCAAGCAATTTTGTCACAGGAGGCAAAAAAATTAACTCTCAGGGGTAGGGGAACAGAAGATGAAAATATTAAGTTTCAAAAATAAACCCAGCATGAAATAAACCAAAGAGATATTGCCAAGAAGTATCTACCTTCTTTTTTGCTTTACAAAACCGATTTTTCTTAATTTGCTTAAGTTTCTCAAATATCCTAGGCAACTTGCAGCATAAATACTCTGAGAGCTCCTTACCTATGTGATTTGGGTTTTTGTAGCACTTCTCTGCTCCCTTGCTGAATTATAAAATCAGTTGGAAAATCCAAATATTTGTTTACATTATAAATGATTATTGTATCGAAAAGACTACAGAAGAATTGCCAGAGAGGTGGAGTTCTGCAGACATTCTTGCAGACAAACCATCACTTCTGTCACTGCTCATGAAAAATGAATTAAAGGGTTCACGAACACCATCAAAGAGTTCTGGCTCCTGTTTTCAACATGACTGTACATGTTCCATTCCAGATTCAACCCCGTTTCCCAAAATATTTTCTGATTGATAGTGGTCCATACAGTTCTACATATGTAATTTTTTTCTCAAAAAAAGTGAATATATATAGAGACAACTCTGCTAGGAAGCAAATCTTACATTTCCAGAAAGTCTGGGTTATTCAAGCCAATAATAAATTCTCCACATTTTATGCAATAACACTATTCAAGTTACTTACTTGAAACAATGAGAACTATTAGTATAGTCTGGTCTTTTTAGAAGAGTCATAGAACAGACATTGTGAAGTTGTAAAATATCAAGGAAACAGTTTCTAAAACAACTTTTTATCTCATTTTTTGGTGTGTGACTAGCGTGAATAACTAGAAGACGCACAGATTCCACTTCCAGAATGACTACAGAGCTCGGAGAGCAGAGGTAGAGAAGATGGGAGCCCAGGCAATCACCTCCTTGGCCCTGGAGGTGAAGGGGAAGGCCTGGACAGGAGTGGAAGCACGCTGAGAACTAACAACTGGCCCTGCAGCCAGTGTTGCAAGCAGTGCTTTGGCTTTCACAGCCAAGGACCCCTCTTTGAGGGAAAAAAGCTGAGAGCTGGGATCCATTTGACGAAGTAGGGTAAAAGCACCTTTGCCAAAAGGCTTGCCAATCCAGTGCAGATGTTTTTTAAGCTAGGTACGTGTGGGGATAGTGAAAACAGCTTGCGGTTCAGTGAGAGACTGGAGGTACAGGGGAGTTGAGTAGACAGGGCAGGGTCATGGGAGCAGAAGAGCCCTCAGGAAGGATAAAAAAAGACTGAAAAGGGCCAGCTCACATGCCGGTACACAACTGCACACAGCCTGTGTGCCACAGCTCTGCAAAGGATGGATGCAGGCAAATGAACACAGCAAATGGATGCCAACCTCCTGCCGTCTTCCTGCATATTCCAAGAGAAAAACTCCATTTTAAAGTATCAGAATGAGTAAGTTGGAAAGCGCACCTAGTGCTGTGCCTTTGCAATATATTGGAGTTTGCACTCAGATATCTTGATACAGGCTCTCTTAATATGCAGATCTTTGCAGCCAAATATTCCTTCTTCAAGTATTTCCCCATATTTAATTCACCTTAGCAGTCATGAAAGCTCATTCCTAGGCTTGACTTCATGCTGAACAGTTGTCTCTTCTCCATTACGCACTAGATTTTTGCCTTCAGGAGAGTAGGCTAACATAAATGAATTTCCAAAGGCGTGCTATTCCCGAATTCTGATTCAGACTAAGGAGGTGTTACTTCTGTGTTCATTAAATCACTTTTTTTTTTTTTTAGAAATTTTAATTAATGTACACATGGTCTTCTGCTTTGGAATCCAAATGCCAGAACATAAATTGTATCAAAATTTTGATACAAGTGCTACTGGTAATGAAACACAAACAAAAGCTAATGCCATAAGAAAAAAATGTCTGACATTTTACCCTGAAGGGATCCAAGCAAAGCAAGATCCCTTAACAAGAGAACTCTGCATTCTTTCTTCCTGGAGAACACAATTCTTTGCACACTTGGATGAATTAGTGAGGGTTTGTGCATGGTGAAGGCATGGAGATGAGTTTGGAAACTGGATTAATAAATCCTTTGTGAGGGGAAAACTCAGACATCTTGAAAGTTTCACATGTCAGTCAGGGAAGAAGCACAGTATCACACTGTACATATAATTCACACCCTTTTTGCTCAAACCCATATCGGCAGTTGCAGAAATTTTTTTCCAGAATTGGAAATTAGCAACTCAGTAGGCTTTACTGGCAGGTATTGTATGAGCTCTGAGATGCCAGCTGAGGTTCCTTGGGGTCCTTTGTTCCCCTGGACAGAAATGCAAGTACCATGGTTTGGTTCGGTTTGGGTTTTTTAGCAAAGGAATGATGGAAGCATGAGAGAAAGGATCACTTTGAATGAGCACAGGAGATAATTTTATAATTCCAAAACATTAGAAAATGTTTAACTTTTCAAGGTGCTTTTTGGGAGGGGGAAGGGGGGCAGAGCAGGAGAAGAAAGAGGATAAGGAATATGCTTACATTTCAAGCTTAAAAATTACTGATTCAATCAAATATCTAAATTTGGGGATTCTGAAGCATACTGTACAGCCATATGCGCTGTCAGCTGCAAACTACTCCTACGGCAGTAAGAGCTGAACGCAGCGCCATATGTTACGCCAAGATTACCAATTTTCATTAGATATGAAAGAAGATTTCCAATTTTAATTTTCATTTTCAATCATTATTTTATTCGGCAGTCTAAACACAATGATGACAGACAGTATCTTGATCCAATCTCTGAGCACCTGCTGCAGGTACATTCTCTCACCTTCTCCCTCTTCCTTTCACGTTTGAAGGGGGGAAAAAAGAGAAACCTTCAGACTGAGCAAGCCCTAAGGATTCTGCTAGGCAAGAACACCAAGCTCATCAATCCCTCCAGTTCCCTACCAGAAAGCTATGATGGACAGTAGGCTGTGACTTGCGACCTTTCAAGAAAGAGGTCAGTCTTTATAGTAAAGTTGGGACTATGCTAGCAGAGATTATTTCCCGTATAAAGCAGGGCAACCCTATAAAGGAGCTGGCTTCCCCATCCCTTCTCACATTCTGACTCTGGTAACAAGATAAGAGAGGAATGGGAAAACTGTAAATATTCATTGCCCTCCTTGTATCTCCCCAGGGATGGGTAAACAGGCAAGGAGGAACATCTAAGAGAAGAGTGCAATGTCCCAACTCCATGTCCATGCTGGCTGACTAAAGTAACGCCCGGTGTGCCGGCCCCATGAAATGTGGCAAAAATCATTTCATCCCATCCCTGAACAAATGGCAGAGGATGTGAAATGATGGTCGGAGGAGCTTACTCAGCTCCTGATGTAGCACAGTGGGATACTGTCCTTGGTTGGAGCAGTGTGAGAAGCTGCAATTCCACTTAATTTTCAGAGACCAGCCTAGTGTCACCAGTCAGATTTTCTACTTTATTACTTAAGGGAGACTGAGTTCTCTAAACTGTTAAAATAAGGAATAAAAATTACTGCACCAGGTGAAGCCTTCATAATGACTTATATTGCTTCAGCAAGGGGCTTACAATGAAAAAAGCAAACACACAAGAGAGGAGTACCTAAGGCCACAGCAAAAGGGTTACCCTTCCAGAAAGAGTCACCTGTGGAGAGACTGAGCAGGTGGTGTATCAATGGAAGCAGTGCAAGCAAGTAATATTCCACTAAGAAACAAATGTGAAACACAACTGTAAAAAATGAACAAGAGTGTTCCTGGGAGGCGGTAGGTGATATTCATTTTTTGGTTGCTGTGCTGGTTTTGGCTGGGATAGAGTTAATTTCCTTCACGGTAGCTGGTATGGCGCTATGTTTCGGATTCGGGCTGAAAACAGTGTCCATAATACAGGGATGCCACTTTCCTGTCTCTTCACACTTCGAGGTGAATAGTTTCTGCAGTTGGATGATCTGTCTCCCTAGTATAACTTTTCCTTCATTTAGCAGAAGATTTAATACATTCTCCATCTACAATTTCCTATGAAATGTTCTTTCAATTTACATAAAATAGTCTGCATTTCAGAATGGCAAGAACAGCAGCAAGAGTACATTTTCCTCACGGAAAGTACTCACGTTACACCTGCTAGGAACAGTGGAGGCAACAGAACAGATATATCTCCGGACTTCTTATTTCTTGATTTTCCTTCCAACTCCTGAGGGTGCCTTAGATAATAACACCCTGATGGGTTATGAAACACAATTGTACATCCCAGCCTACCTTTCGAATCAAAACTAACTTTGTTAATAAGGCTGGGGCACAAGTCTACTGTAACTGGGGTCACTATCACGGTCCTGTTTATAATATAGCCAGGGTTCCATTAGCCAACATACAATAGCTGGCAATGCAAGGTCAAATACAGCGAGTACTGGGCTGTGAAGAGGCATTTATTCCATTTGCTTAACATCACGCTGAGCTTCTGGTACCTACTGGAAAGTGGCATCCCATTTTCAGTACAGCTTGTGCTAGCTCTACCACTGTGCAACTTAATTAGAGAGTAATTTTGCATGAAACAGCTCTTGCAGCTCAGGCGGGGCTGAAGCACAGGTAGGTCAGTAGCTGCCGTGGCACTTGGAAGACCAGCAATGACACAGCCACAGTCAATCCAAAAATAATGCTGCTGGGGCAGGATCACGTCTTCGGGTGGGAGTTGAACTGTTCCATGCTCTTATATTACTTCTCATCAAGCAAAGCAGGGTAAATACTTCTATTCAGTGTGGGGTACTTGGGGTACAATACCCCAAGTGGGGTATTGTCCTACCAGTCATCTCATTTTCATTTTCACAGACTGTGTTTACTCTGTAGCATCAGATGGATGACACCCACATTTCCTCATTCCTATTTTTAATCATATTTACTGACACTTCAAGGTAAAACAGCAATCCAGGAGGAAACACTTAGACTGTCAGAAGAACAGCAGATGTTATGCTTGTACCTGGTGTGTTCTGAGTAACACTTAGCAAAAAGTCAAAATTCATGGCAACAATTTGTTCTATGGCTTCTCAATTATTACCGCAATCTGCTGGTATTCTTGCCTAATTACTTTTCAGTTAAAGTAGGTGACTCTCACTTAGCTTTCTCCCTCCCCTCTGAGTTCCAAGAGGATGGTTCCTCACTCAGGTCAAGCGAGAGCAGCCTCAGGACTGCCCTGACTTGGCCCATATGTAGTCATGTATGACCAGGGATGCACCCTTCATCGGGAAGTCATCTTAGCAAGCTCTGCTTTGCTCCTGCAGAGAGGGAATCAGCATAAATACCTTCACAACATGCACTAACTGGGACTTGGCAAAGCAAAACTGTGTTTTCTGTAGGTGAAAGTTTTAACTGAGCAATTGCAATCAAAGAGTGGCTGCTTCTCTGCACTATCCCGGTGGCACAGAATCCTAGAATAGTTTGGGTTGGAAGGGACCTTTAAAGGTCAAGGAGGGACCTTTAAAGGCAGAGAGTCAGCACATATTTATAAACAGATTCTTTAATATATAATAATTATGCCACTATTTGTTAGCAGGAGGGAGGAAGGAAAAAAAAAAAAGAGAGGGGGGAGACTGTTTGTCTTCTGGAGTCAGCTCCTTGCCAGACATGATGCATTGAACTACCACCATTTCTCTCCCCATACAAAAATTCCTCTCTGCTGTGTCTTCCTGAGTAATCATTACTTCTTCTCAAGAGTTCAAAAATAGTCTGCTGCTGCCAAAAGGAAAATACAAGCATATTAAGGGATTCCTTCCTCAGGGTCTGTAGTATTCTGTGGCTACTATTCAAATCACAAGCTCTTTATATCTTCTTCAGTAACAACCGTACCCTAACCAATAATAAATGTCATTGTCCCCTCTTCAGACCTGCTCCGGATGCTAAGGAAAGGGAACTTGGCAGCCAGCAGCACTGCTTTCATTCCAGCAGGATCAAGTTCCCTGGGGTTCCCCTGTCCAACTCCCTGCTTCTTCCATCTTCCGCTCATATAGGCAGCCCTTTTTCTGTCCTACACAGGATCACGCTGGGCCAGTATCTTACATGAGTATAATCGCAAGTTACAGAAAAACCAAACAGCATTTACTAAATGAGCAAAGTTCATTTCCTTAAACTGTGTTTCTTATTGTGCCATCTGCTGTGTTTATTCACTTGTTCATTGATGCATATTTCATTACTTCAGAACAGGCTCCCTAGTCATTGTTTCAGACTAAGGTCCAGGTCAGTAAAACATTTAAGCAAGTGCAGGACAGAATTTTAGGGGTGTGGATAATCCTACTGAGAGAACTGAAACAGAATCAGCTGCACTAGCAACATCTGCCCCCGATGCAGAGTAAGAATAAAACAGGAAAAAGTTCATTCTCTACCCTCAAACATCCGTGAAACACAGTCCATTTTTACAGTACTTAACAATCACACTTTTCCCCAGGAAAGGAGGTTGCACATTAATTGCCAGAAACTGTATGCCCAAAAATAAAGACGCAAAAAAGGAGTCTTACGATACTGATGAAGTGAGAAGAATCTCAGAGCTTTGAGCTAGATTCTTGACGGCAATAGAGAGCGCACTAAGAATAGCAAATGAGTAGGAGTAGTAAAGGCTGAAAAGTTTCTGAAGTGCTTTGATTGCCAATTTCTTCACAGAAGCTCTTATACAGGCTACCTGTTCTGTGAGAAGGTTAAATTTTTAGTGGAGCTTCAGTGCCTTGAAAGGTAGTCGGGAACTGTCTATTTTTGATTTGCACATCATTCCGTGGAGTAGCCAAAACATCAGTAAGAACGGTTATTTGTCTCAGATTTGTCGACAGTTAATTGCTCTGGCTATAGTAACGAAGTTAACAAAAGGACATAGTGACATGTTAAGAGACGCAGCCAAAAGACACCTGTGTGA
This sequence comes from Cariama cristata, assembly GCF_000690535.1. Lineage (NCBI taxonomy): Eukaryota > Metazoa > Chordata > Aves > Cariamiformes > Cariamidae > Cariama > Cariama cristata. The sequence continues at coordinate 71,126 of NW_009609910.1, forward strand.
GAGAAGTGTCTCTCTCCCCACATGTGTAGCAATGCGCATTTACAGAGGTGCATAACAGAAGGATTAAAAAACAAACAAAACCCCAAAAAACTCAACCTTCACTAGGCAGGTGAAAAAAGAATGCTTGGTTAGATGAGTCAAAAGCTATTCTGGCACAGCTCAACCTGAATCTCTGTTCTCCAGAAGAACAGTTGTATTAGTCCAGAAACTGAATTAGCATAGTCAGTCAAGGCCTTGACATGAGAAAGTCACTAATAAACTTTTTCATGAAACTCTGCAGCGAGGAATCTCAGAACCAGCCCTAAGATTTTATGTCGGCCAGAAGGAACTACATCAGAGCTTCAAACTCTTGGCCTTTTTAAAGACCAGCCAACGCTAACACTATGGGCACCAGGACTCTGACACCACCTAAAGTCTACTGCCTCACCCTCTTTTGAGAAGGCACATTTTTAGCTGACCTGCACATAAGACTTGGTTTTGGGTGTATCAAAGGCAGCCGGGATTCCATGGTGACAGGAGGTTTGGGGAGAAAACACACAAATGAACAGACAGACTTGATATGAGGACCACGGCAATTGTGTAAGTAAGAATACTAAGGAATCACTTGCTCTTTGTAAGAAACAGGCATTTGTATATGCAAGGGCTGCAAAAATAAGCTTGCAAGGGCAGTTTACAAAGCTGTATTAACACTGTGGTCTTGAACAGCTCTTAGGTCAGTGGGAGTAATTGCTTGATAGTCAATAACTTTAGAAAAGCCATAAAATTGTTTTATATTAAGACTAGTACCCTTGCTGTAAACATCAGCAATTTGCCATCCTGGAACAGATATCCTCCTCTTATATCCTTTTCTGTGGCTGAAATTTGCACTTGAAGCTAAACATGTCATAATATTATGGCCACTATTTGAAGAACTTTGTGAAGCTTCATCACCTTAGGACTGTCACACAGCAACACCCGTGCTCCCTGAAGGCAAGCCAGTGCATTTTCTCTGTTATCCTGATTCACATAATCCAGGAATGAAGAATCATGTTGAGGGACCCAGACCCTGCATGCCATACAGCTGACTGCTGAACAGAGCCTCTTCACCTCTTCAGAGACGTCAACTGAACACAAGAAAGGTAATTGTGTGGGGATTATTATTGTAGATTGGCAGCACCAACAAAAGCTGGAGTAGGCAGGGATTCCACTTTCTTTTAATTCTGTCTGGGTCGCTAGTTTACAGCTTTCTGCAGCCTTGCATTCGTGCACCAGTCCAAATTGCCTTCTGGTACTCTATTGAAAATGCCCAGTCAGAAGGGCTGTTTTCTTTCCCTTTCACGCCCTCACCTTTCCTTAATTCAAACAACTGATTCCCCTGTTCACAATAAACAGAGTAGTGCAAGAACTCTACAGGCTTGCAGACTTTCCAACTGTACTTTTGCTCTGAACTGTGGTCTCTTGGAAGCACAATGGCACCACTGATAACACTCAGACCTTCTGCTCCCAAAACATGCAATGGTCTTTGGGTACAGGAACCATGATGCTCCGCTGCTCAGCTCTCATTTCATGGCCGGCATATCCTGGCTTCCAGGCTGCTTCTCCAGTATACTCGTTAAAGGCTTCATCATAGCAAGGCTGATACCTCGTCCTCTGTTTACAGCGAGTTAAATCATTTATATAAACAACTGAGTACAATCAGCAGTACTGTATGAAATGTCACTCACCTTACACTTATCCTTACTGATGGCATTACACGAGAAGATTTAGTAACATATTCCTATATTATGTTCCAAGGCTGTGAAACTGGACAACTGGTAAAAGTCTTATTGTTCCCAGTGTATTCCAATGTAATCTGAAATTTCTATTCCATCTTACTGCTAATATTTAAGCTCCTTTCTTGTCACCTAGGGACTTGCAGCACTGCCGCTGTGGGAGCCCATCGTTTAACATTCCTCGCAGAATTCATAGCAACAACTTGAGTCATCCCCATTCTGGTGACTCACTCCTGCCACTTGAGATACATCTCTTTAAGTCACACAAAATCATCTGAGTGACAGCCAGCAGCAGACCTATGATTTTCTGGCTTCTGCATCATTACATTTCTCTTCTTAGCACTTCTGAGTGCTCATATGTCTTCACTCTGAGAAAAATGTAATTTAAAAAAGTCACTTCTATTAACATTACAAAAAAAACCCAAACCCAGATCCTTTACATGCATACAGAAAAAAAACGCCTTTCCACCTGATGGTATCAAAGCACTGCATAAATGCTCATGAAAAGTTCTCATTGTCGTCATAAGGGATCTAAAGCTGATGCTTGCAACCAGTTTTCAGAGATGGACAGCAACCTAAGCCCTGCAGGAGAACTTTAAAATACTGCAGATGAACGTTGTAAGCTCTCCACTTACGAGTCCTACGGCCTCCTTCCTGTATCTTCCGGGTGAAGCAGGGAAAGAAGTAAACATGTGGGACTGACATCTAAACTCCTTTGTTTCCACATCGGGGAGAGGGTAGCCCCTTCCCAACTTTCAGCACGTACCAAAGGTTTGTCTTTGGTGACACCACATCTTTTCTCCTATCTGAGACCAAAATAAGCAAATTAAGTACTCCATCCCCTGCTGGCAGAGAGGTTCTTTAATCAGCAGAGGCTGAAAGACAGATCAAAGTAGCTGGGAGGTGGAGCCAGGCATCCTTCTGCTGCCATCCACCTCTGTACAAGGAAGGCACAAGCGCAAGGCATCGCATTTTTTTCACACGGCTGGTGTAACAGCAGGAGCGGGTGCTTAGGTCAACCTAGATGGGCCGGCCTGGGGAGCCGGCTGCCAGGATCAAGAAACTAGCAGTGAATGAGCTAGGCAGAGGGACAGCTATGCACACTCAGGAGATGCATGTGCTTTTAGTACCCTGAAACCTACTTCCATGCATCTTTGTGGTCACTGGCCAATATTCATGCACTTGACAACCCCACATATGCTCAATCATAACTCTGTTTTATTCCTTGCTGTATTCCAGCAGAGAGATTTACGGCCTAGTGTTGTTTCCCTCTGAGGATAATTTTGGCTCCTGGTAGCAGACTCCTGGGAACGGACACCTTGCTCTGTCACCATACCAAGCGGTGGCAGGGGAAATTGGACACGAGTGGGTGAGGATTGTCTGCTTACGGGGTTCTAGAAGACAGCAGGAGTCACATTTAAGGGGAAGGGAAACACGATGGACTGGGATCCCTCATGCTTGCGGTAGGAAAAGATAGTTATAAGGGACTGTTGCATGCTTGAACCAGTACTCAGGTGGCAGCACCCGGCTCCCTATGCATGAACACAGCACTCAAACCAAAGACCGTGAGTTTCAGCACACAGATGGTGAAGGTAAGAGACTATATCTGAAGTTCTGTGCCCAGTTCTAGGGTTCCCAAGTTCCGGGCTCTTGAAGACAGACATGGACATACTGGAGTGAGACCAGCAAAACAAATGGCTTTGAGCATCTTTAATTTGAAGAGAGGTTGAGACAGCTGGGACCATTCAGCCTGAAGAAGAGAAGGCTCAGGGGAATCTCAGCAGTGGATGTAAATATCTGATGGTAGGGTGTAGAGAAGACAGAGCCAGGCTCTTCTCCGTAGTATTCAGTGAACAGACAAGAGGGAATGGGAACAAACTGAAATAAATAAATTCCACTTAAACATAAGGAAAACACTCTTTTACAGTGAGAGCAGTCAGACACTGGAACAAGTTGCCCAGAGAGGTTGTGGAGTCTCTATCCACAGATACATTCAAAACCCAACTGGACACAGCCCTGAGCAACCTGCTGTAGTCAACTCTCCTTTGAACAAGGCTAGATGATCTCCAGAGCACCCTTCCCACCTCAGCTATTCTGTGTGAGTAACTTCTTCAGTGCAGAGAAGTAGATCATTGTTCCCTGCGTACCAATGCCTGGAGAATATGTCATGCAAGTGCATTACACAGTCTTCAAAAGTGGTGCCTATCTGTTCAAAGATATCCGTAACCACTGCCAGTCTTCCAGCTCCTGACAAATAGCCAACGTCGCTCCCCAGTTGGGCAGCCCCTGCTAAATCATCATTTTCAGCTTTTACAGTCTCATAGCTTGACTCAGGATTTCTCAAATTCCAAAAACAAACACACAAATATTTAAGTGAAACATGGAGGAATCATTTGCTTTTGGTTGTTAGCTGGCACTGCAGACTGTATTTCAATGCTATTGAGTATATTTTGTGATATATTTCAAAACAAGCTGGCAAGAGGAGACTTTCAGTAGATGGAGAGCATGTCTGCCGTTTGTCCTGTGGTCTTTCTCCTAGGCAAAGATGAACAATTACTGATTTCAATGGACAGTTTATGCTTTCCAGGGATTTTTCCCTTAGCTTAAGATTGTCATAAGAACACAGCAACTCGAAGTCTTTCCTTTCTCCTGGTGCTCAAATCTAAATAGTGATGGTGACATTTGGGGACTGGGAAGCCAATGATTCCCATTTTTAAGTTATTAACCTCATTACCCAGTGAGAACTTCCAAAAGTTTCCCATAATCCTCTCATAGTTGTTTTTGCTATGGTGTTAAAAGACAAATTTAACAAAGTGCAACATGGGCAATGGTGCAAGGCTAACACTTGCATGTATAAGCAATGAAAAACACGCTATCAGACATTCGCTTGGCTTAACAAAACAGACCTAGAAACAGACTTGGAGGGACATTATCACTTTCAAATGTTGGCAAGCCTGCATGAGAACATATCTGTGTGCACGTGTAAGAAGGAAGAGACGTGCCCAGCGAAAGAAAAACTAAGAGGTAAGGAAGGAGGAGAGAGGAAAAGTTTATAGCCACCGTTTTCAGACTGGCAGTTCCCACTTCATTAGCAGAGCACTAATTACTTCACAGGACTACTTCAATGGCTGTACAACTGCAGAATACTGCTGGGTGTGGGTGTGGGTGTAGCCAGAGACTCCCAAAATGAGTTTAGGAACCTCTGCCAAGGGCAAAGGGAATGGATGTTTCTTATCCTTTCCTTTCTTGCCCTCATGACAGAGGAGGAAGCGATACACAGCATTGTAGGAAGCCCCTCTGCGCACACAAGCACAAGCTTTGGTCTGCTGCTCAGTCTCCATATCATGATAGCCACAAAAGCCCTACAGTATCTTTTAAGTACTGAAGCTTTACCACCTGTTAAATTCTCCATGCTGAGTCATCTAGGAAGACAGAATAGCAAACACCCTTTTTCTTCAGCTTCCTGCAGCTTGGGGGGAAAAAAAAAAAAAAAAAAAGCTGAGTAATGTCTGGCTTGCTAATAATTATTAAAAATGCATTAGAAAAGTTTATACTGTGTTATTTTCTACAAGTTTTCAACTTAAATCACTTTGCAGGCCACAGAATGTATACAGAGACCAGAACGACCTTAAAGGTCACTTAGGCAAGTGACCTGCCTTCAGGAGGCACCTTGCCCAGCTGGAGCAAAAGAGCAATGCTTTCAGAGCCGGTTTTTAAAAGCCCTGAGAGCGCATGTCCCACCTTGCTCCGGCATTGGACAGGAGCTACGCTGATCAATTACTTCTATTCTGGACAGTATGTCTGCAGCACATTTTCCAAACAATATCAAGTCAACTTTGCCAAATCTACGAGTCCAAATGCATATGAATAAAAAGACTACTTATATAAAACCCCAATTTGAAATTTTTTTAAAATCCTTAACCTTACAATTCTGATATACTGAGGAATAGTCCCTATTACACCTTCTTTTGAGGATCTTTCTAAAGCCCTAATCATTGACCTAACTGACGCTACTGAAGTCAACAGAAGTTTTGTATGGCAGGCTCATGCCTACCATTGAAAACCACCAATTTGAAAATCCATCCCTTATGTAATATCAAGAAAGTAATGGTATACATTCAACAACGCATTCCTACAAAAAAGAACACCCAGAAGCTAAAATTATGGTTGGATGGATATTGTAAAACATATGGAAGTGACAGTTTAGCAAGCAAATGAAATGAGTGCCTGAAGAGCTGATTTTCAGGATTTCCATTGCACGGTTATTGTTTTAACTTGTACTTGTGCAGGAGAAATTGTTATGATGGTTGAAATCCTGCTGCTGAAATCCTTAAGCAAGTTGCTTTTACAGCCCAGAACACCCACAATTAACTGAAGTGAGGATTTTTGCAAGAGCATTCCTTGGGTCTCAGTTCACTGAAAAATATAGGCAAGCTTTTGAGCTCATATTTAAGACTTTTGTTGCTTTAACCAGGACAGACAGAGTCAATGGTTAAAGCAGCACAATTCTCTGAGCGAGGATACGGCTGTACTGGTATAAAAGCTGCAACTACAGCTTGTTCAGTTTTGGGAACCAATGTTTTTACAGCAATAACAGTGTCCCACCATATGATCCATGCTTTTACATATGTTTAGCAAAACAAATGCATACAAACAAAGAAAAACATATACCTTTATCCGACATAATGCTGCTAGTAGCACTTCTGAAGTATAGAAGAGCTCAAAGCTCTTCAACCAGGCAGAGAATGCACAGGTCATCCCTCAGACAAGCTACACAAGCAGAGAGCTGGACACAATGATTTCTTGGAAGCTCTTCCTACTCCCGTTTAATGATTCTTTGTTGATGCACACAAGCACGAACTTTGTTGATGCTGACAATGCTTTGAAATAAGATGTCAGAGCAGCCATCCTCATGTTGTTAATCCTCCTTCCTGAATGGCAGGAAGGGAGAGCATGCAAGGGCATTTGCCGCCTTCTCTCATCTGTTTAACAATTAGCAAGTCATCGTAACCAAGAAATCACAGAGAAGTAAGGGGAGAAGGCAATAACCTATTCTGGGAAAGTAAGAGATGATGTATCATTCGTCAAGGAACTACATTAAGACAGCGATGAGAGACTTAACAATCCCTCTTCTGCTTCCACACTAAAACAACTGCTTACTGTGTCCTTGACTCAGCTGTGAAGTTTAACCTCAAGCACAGGCTTAACTAAACAGAAGGCCCTCGAGTAAGTTTGAGATCTTTTTTGCAGAGTACAAGACAGAGACTCACTGAGTAAGACCCACAACATATAGCAAGTATTTGAAACCAGTACTATTTCTATTATTAGACATAAGATGTAGATCAGCAATAATTGACAAAGGCTACATTTAGTAGCGCAACTGATACAGCATGGCTTACCATTGTCATCAGAAATCTTTGATTTTCATCCACTGTGCTATATTACTCCCCATAGGATTAGTTAAAGGTATGACTTTTATTTAAGTTTGTCTTAATGCACCAGTTTTACTTCAAACCTGCACGACTCACTTGAGTGTATTGAAATTGCAGCCTTTTGGCATAATTCTTCTGAAAACAATCCTATTGCATAAAAGGATACATTTAACTACTACTGCCCAATCCTCATCAGGTAATCAGGCAAAATACAGCTAGGAAGAAAAATACATCAATGACGTTGCAACACATTCAAATTGCCACACATCCCTAATACAGCTCCTGCATCCAGTTCTGCCAGACAAAGAGAAGAAGGTCCTGTATATGACCTAGTTAAATTAGAGCAACAAATATTTCTGGATACCTCTGGTGCCAACAATAGCTTATGGAGGAAGCAGTTAATTTTCTGTCCTTTCTGTATATCCTGGGCCTGATTCTGCCTTTAGTTGCACCGATGTAGAAGTGTATTATGTTCAACCAGCTTAGTTATAATCATTCCACACCGTCGCCCTACCTCAAAAGCCAGAATCTTGTCTCTTTTTCTTTCTATACGAAGGTACATTAACAACAAACGACTGATACTTTGAAGAGAGAATAGGGCAGTTCTGCTTCTCCCTGCTGCCCTTGCAGTGGCTCTAGGTGTAGTTCCACAGTAAAACAATCAAATTTAAATCCAAGCTGACACGGGATTTTTCCCTCCTAGCTGTAAACGTCTGTGCCCTCCCTTGAGCTGGCCACTGCAGCTGTGAGGGGAGTTGGCCCAGAGAGCTGATTTGGCCAAAAACTTGTTTTGTTGGGGCCTATTCTTTTACTAGATGGTTTTCTGGACAAGCGCTAGTTCCAGCTGAAGTGAGGAAATAGGTGGACATGGCCAAGGATGGGACGGGATAGACAATGGCAGTTTGCACACAGGTTAGCCTGAACTGCCATCAAACTATTTCCTTATAAATAAGACTAACTCCCAGGTTTTCATGCATGAAACAATGAAATGGTGTTTGACCACAGAAGGCAATCATGTTTCTGAAGCCTTCCTTCCACAATCCACAAGGCTCTGTTCCACAGCCATTGCCCCCTCTCCAATAACAGCCCTTATCAGACACAAGCTTTTGGTCAGAGTACATCTTAAACCACAAAGAGCTTTCATTTTCAGTTAATCGCTACTCTGAGTCAAAGGTTGTTCATTACAGCCTCATCCTATTGTGGCTATTCTGCTTTTTCCCCCGCGTAGTTATGGAAGGTCTCATGGTTCTAAAATTTTCATAAATTTTAATCGAGCTGTGAAAGAGCAAAGTAGTATTTTCCCAAACTTAGAAGCAGTATGGGGAAACTCACTTCACAGAAGTTAATTTTCTGAAAGTACAGAAAAATCATTTTTAAAGCTAGCCAACTTTGAGCTTTCCGTGTCAGCTAAAAATACAGACATCTCACGCCCAGTGACGGAGTGCATCAAAGCACTTGTGTAACACCACAATGAAAAAAGACACCGCAAGAATAGCCTCTTCCATCACCAAGCAGCTTTCAAAATATCTGGAAGTCAGACAGCCAGCAGAGGGAGAAGAGATCAAGTCCAGAAACTGATAACATTGGACCGCAAAGTATGTTGTTTTGATGAATCCAGAGCTGCCCAAGGCCTGCAAAACACAAGTTGACTGAAGAGGTTTAACAGCTTTAACTGTCTAAGCAAAGTTCTTTAATCAAGTGCATTTCCAAAGCACGAAATCCCTGCCACTTCAACAGAAGATTAAAGAGTCTCTCTGCACAAAGGCTGGGATTCTGCAGGAAGAAATCTAACGCACCGTTTGGGATATGGTGACCTCTCCGCTCACCATGGAGGCAGCCTCAGCATTATTTTTCAGCTTCCATTGCTGGTTCGTTTCCTTAGACATCAGGAACACTACTTTATTCACATTTATCCATTTAAAAAAAGAATTTGTTTAACTTTTGTATCTAGATCTGTGTTTACAGTGTTGGCAGCTGTAGGAGAAATACATACACTGAGAAAAGCTTCTTAAAGAAGACAGTGAGGTAAATCAATACCTGGGGACACTTCACCCGCTCCAGAACCTCCTTCCTGACAGATACCACGTAAATGCACATAGTGCCAGATCTAAATCTGTGCAAATAAAAAAATTAATAAAAAAAAAAGAACAGTTTATGAATCAGTTCAAATCTTCTGCCAATAGCATGTCTGCCCATCCTATTAAATCTTGTTCAAAGGTTGCTTCTCTGGCTTATGTTTGGAAATGTACCGAAATTACAGCTGTGTGCTGCATTTGCTTGCAAATGCAAACCAACCTCCTTGGCTTGTTCAGAAAAGAAAATCTTGATTTAAAAAAAAACAAAAACTATTTAAATTAAAATTTTCAGTATAGTATATGCAACACTTCTAAAATTTATTGTTTTAGGAAGAAAGGAAACGATTTAAGTGTATTCTCTCAGGCAAGAGGGAACGCATTTGATAGGAAGAGACTCAAGTATAAATAAAGCACAATTGATCTGTAGCAATTAAAATAACAGGCAAAATTGTAAGCTCTAGTCAGCATTTGACTGATTTTTATTTGAGTTTCTCCATGGAAAGAATTTGTATTGAAAGGGTGGTGAGTTTTTCTTGGGGATTTTTTGGTGGTGGTGGGCTTTTTTTGTTTTATGGGTTGATTGGGTTGTTTTGAGATTTCCAGTAATCAAACGAGGAAACCTCTAGGAAATTTGACAAGTTGTTTTATTGAAAAGGTATAAAACACACAACTACATTCATCACTACCCAGCAAATGGAGAAGTTAAAGGACAACAGTAAAAGAACAGCAGAGTTACTCAAAAAATCATGGAAACTCTTCTCAAGCTTCAGTGAGAACTAAGTCAATGAGAGCAAACATGATACAGATGGCCCATGTGAAACAACTCTGAAATATATCTTAAAAATCGGACAACAGTAAACTCACACTTATCTATGGTCACCGCTGGTGACTTAGACAGCATAGTACAGTTTTGGCAGGAGCGACTCAGGATACCTAAGGAACATTTACTTTATCACAGCTCCTTTCCCCTCTATCAACCTGTAGCCTACCTCAGGATTACCTACAGACTGAATTACCTTGAAAACTGAACTCTAAAAAACACCTGAAAGGAGAAAAGCAAGGGAGGCATAGAAACCAGCTGTATTCTACATTCTTTTAGATTAGGAAAAAAATAAAGGGAAGGATCCAAAGACATCATTGGAGGTGCAACAAGCACTACAAAATAAAGAAATAAAAGTATATCTTAGGCACTCAACACTCATTTCACAAGAGATGCATCTATTTTTTCTTTAGATGACTGGCCCGTAAAATAGCACTATGTTTCAGGAAGGAATACCCCATCAGGCTATCATCACATCAATTTTAAATTACTACAGGCAAATTTATGTTTTGCCACATGGCAAGTTTTGTCAGAAAATATTCAGGTTGGTATTTTCAGAGCTTACTGTCAGTATGAATTATCAGCAATACACATTACTGCAAACCTCCAATTACACTAAATATATGACTAATTTCTCATTTGATTGAATGGCCACACAGGCATTCCTTAATACAGGATTTGCTACATCTACAAGAGATGGTGGTACATAACCCGTTTGCATTTAGTAACTTAGGAAACTATTTCTTTTCTAAAAAGAGGTTTTGTAAAGAGAAGTAGGTTTCCCCTTCTGATCTCTATAATAGTTCTCCAAAAGTGATGCTCTCTTCCATTGCAGACACATCCAGGCCTGATTAATTCTACACAAACGAAATGATGACATAGAGGGTACCTGGCTTTAGTAATAATTTCCGGAACCTGGCCCGCAGAAAGAAAAATAATTTCTTTATGGCACTCTAAGTAAAACAAACCAAATCCCACAATAACAAAGAGAGAGGAAACCATGCAATGCTGAAACGGTGCAGTGGGCTGAAGTGAACCCTGTCTAGCAAGGGTCTTTCAGTAGAAACTCTGACCAGCTGGAGTAATGTCTCAATGACTCCGTCTCTCTTTAAAAGTACAGTTAAGGATAGAAAAGGCATTTCAAGATTAGGGTGATAGATTCAGGGGCTTTGGGGGTGAATGTATGAATGAGGGCATGTTTTTTCACATACTCAGGATACACTTGTACAGCAAAACAGCATATTAAATCCCAGGTTTCAGAGATTCTTTCTGTGTTTCTTTTGTCTGCTTGAATACTACTGTCCCATGGCAATGGAGTGGAATCCAACATTAGATATCTTACGAAGCAGCATCAAAAGAAAAGCATTTAATTAATAAGGTACAGGGTTGGTTAGGTGATACTTTATCAAGCAGTAAAGACACATAGGAAACAGCACAATGTTTTTGTTTTAGCTGAACCACACACCACCAAAACCAAAAGAAAGCCCAAAAGCCAACATCCCCTTACCTACAAATGAACACAGCATAACCCTATCCCTTCGAAGTTTTTTTAAGCTGCTCCTTAGGGCAAGTGCTCGTATTTCAGTCACAAGGCTGCTTTAATATAGATAAAGGTAGCACTCGTAATTGGCAACCTTGCTGGCCTGAGAGATCGTGGGCAATGACTGGTTTGAACCTCCAGTTTTTCACTCCTCACTTCAGGTTATCCTTGACCAAACCATCAAAACCTAAATCTATGTATGCACACTAGGGCTCTCCCAGAAGGTCACCGATTTCTGCAGTAAGAAGAATCAGCTTGTTGTTCTGACCCTGTTGTTACACTGACCTCTTCCTGCAGACCAGCACCTGAATGGCTGGGATTGGGGTCTTCACCGCTTCAGCTTTCCTGCCTTAGCCTCCAGGCAAACGAGATGAAAGGTGGCAGAGCAACATGAACCTACATATGCACTAGCTGAGAACTAGCAAGTAGAAAGAACAGCACAGGGCTAGTCACAGATTAGTATTCAAATGCAAGACAGAGAATTTAAATGATGTTCATAAAGATCAATTACTGGATTTTCAGTCACTCTACTTGCCAAGAGGAAAAACAACTCCCTGAAGACTACTTAAGAACTGCACTTAGAAGAAAGCCAGAGCAGGGTCCTGCTGATGCCAAAGTCTGTGGGGCTCAGAAGGGCCACTGCTGTGCATTCGACAGTATTTACACCAGGCTGCAAAATGCAGGACCTTCATCCTCTTCCAGCTTTGAGTACAACTAATGCATTGCTATCCACCATTCTGGATTACTCAGTAAAAACCGAACCAGATCCATCGCATCTCACCCACTAACAAATCTCACCTACAGACAAGGCAAGAGGGTGGGAAAAAAGCAGATAATTTTAACACAAGGGCTTACATTATTTACATCTCCTTCTCACTAGGTTTACAATAGCATAGCTCATAGGCGTTCCTTTTCATTGACACAGATCTAAACAAGAAAGGAAGTACTGGTGCTTTTCAGAGAAATATTGAGGGACAAGTATTCTCGTGTCTTCAAGGGATAACTCCACACTGGCAGCAGCACAGCATGGCATCACAGTGGGTTAGCCCTGAAGGCAGATTTCTTCCCTGACACAAGTGGAGCACGGCTGGTGCCGAGACACGTAAGTGACCTTAATGCTCCTTGGGCTAGACTTCTACCCTGGCTGGACACACATCCCAGCAGAGGACAACTGCTCAGCGGGGTCCAGACTGACCACCTGGGGAAAACAGGGCTTCCCATCCCGCGAAGCAGAAGGACAAAACAGTGGTCTTCTGCTCTGGGAGGCACGTTGCTGAGTACCCTTCCCTCCCACCTTCCCAAAGCCCAGAGAGCAGTATATCAGAGCCAGGTTTGAAGGCGGAGTTCGGTTCTGCAGCCCCTTCTCACCTGTGTAGTCCCACT
>NW_009609910.1:84157-98355 GCF_000690535.1 Cariama cristata
TGCTCAGGCAGGTAGCTGCTACTCAGAACCTGTCACCTTTGGACTCAGCGTAGAGTTCTGTGACGATTCATGTAACAAACCAGTCTGTGCAGCAGCAATACAAAAGTTCCTCCTTTATCTTTTTTTTTTAAGAATACAGAGGTAAAGCAAGCAAAAAGCCCTCAGTGTATGTTCTTAGCTCTAAGTGAGAGCTTTGTTCCCTCCCTTCCTCCCCACAAGCTTTTTTGTTTGTTTGTTTTAATGTTCACATTGCATTAAACACCAAGGTAACAATAAATTACAAATCTGATGGTAACAGGTGACATTTTTTCCCTCTTCTTTTTGTTACTGTACTGGATCTTTAGAAGCTAAGTTGTTCTATGAACACCACAGGAGGAGCACATTCAAATTTTAAAAGGCAGACAGAAAGAAACAAAGAATAAAAACAAGCTTGCAATTTATTGATTACTGATAGTTACTTAAGTTTAGAATCTGTCATACTTCTTTAGATGGAATACCACCTAACCCTTCACGTCCCACCACTAACTCTAGTCTCTCTGTGACAAAGAAGATCCCAGGTGGGAAGGCAAAGGCTGGTCTTTCAGTTTCACCTTCATCTTTTTCCAGAGCGCAGAGTATTTGTGACAACATTTGGCTTTTTCATTTCTTGGCATCTAACATTCTAGTACTAGGCTCCCTGCTACTCCATTAACTGTCAGATAATGCATCATCTGACAATCATTACTGTTTTAAAGAAAACCTGCTGGAATCCTGACCTCCACTATTTCATTTTAATTTTTTTATAATAAATATAGCTTTGGAAGTACATGAATATTTGGAGCCTAAAAGCTTTGAAAGTATGGTTTGTACAGTGAAGATATTCCATACTTCATAGCCTGGGTTTTTCACCACATCCTTCAGGGACACAACCATTTTGGCTACATTCCTCCCTCATTTCTCCCCAGTTCTACCCGCAAAGTCCATGTCCCAGTAGCCATCCCAGTTCAGATCCACGGCAGCGAACAGGCAAGAAGTGGATGTGAAAAACCCATGACATCACACTTTCTGCTGTCTGTCTTTCAAATTCTGCCAAACAAACCGACAGTGGCCATGCTGAAAACCTCAAGACATTAGCACACTTCCATAAAAGCATGCAATTAATAAAACCATGTGCAGGTCACCCAGTGAAGAGTGATGTTGAATTAGGGAGCAGAATGGTCTCTCTCATAGGGTTTTCAAAGGGTATACACAAAAGTAAGCTCTCTGTCACACTGAAGCTAGAACAGAGTTTCTAAGTAATGCGTAGCAAACCCAACTCGAAGCAACCGACCATCTACTGGCAGAACAACAATTCACTAGCTTTGCATTTATTTCAAATAAGCTTCTTGCTTGGAGCTTACTAATTTTTTGACATCACACGTGTCACATTATTCTGAAAAACACAGAACCAGTGAAAACTGAATCCATCACTACCACCACTGCCTGGAAAGCCTGGTCTAGGAGAATCGAACCCTGGGCACACTCCCATACAAGTTTAAACTTCAAGGCTTTTGATATGCCCAAAGAAATGGACCCACCTGCTAGCTGTTACATCCCTTCTCTTGCTTCCCTCCACAAATGCGGAAGAACCCATGTTTTAAAGATGTGAATCAACAATGAAATAATCACCCTGCACTCCAAATGACCAAAACGAAATTGCTTCCATGACTTCCATGAACAGAGATTATGTTCATCTAAGTGTATTCTTTCTCTGACCTTCCGATGAGCATGAGCAATGTTTTCTGTGACAATTAAAAGAACTGCAATGGTCACAAACCCCTGAATTGGCCATCCTTTAGACACTACAGAGAACAAGAGCTCAAGACCTCAGAACAAGACCTCAGAACTGATTCAGTACATCAGTTCTTCTGTGTTAACAGAGGATCCATCTAACTCAGCAGTGTCTACTAATATTTCAAGATAGTCAATTAATACTTACCTGCTAGCACGTCTAGGATGAGAAACACAGGAAAGGTTTTTTTTTCCACCTCACTGGTGCACTCATGTACCAATACAATGAGGTATACAGCACATCAGTGTCCTCATCAGCCCAGAAAACTCTCCTTCTAGTGCAGGCACCATGAGGTCAGCTGCAAACTCCTTTCCAGAGGGCATCCTGAGGACAGTAGTAAGGCTGGGGTGGGTAGCTTCCCCTGGGATATAGTTTTTCCTAGATAGAAATATATTTATTTCTAGACTGTGTCAGATTGGCCAGGCATGCTCTGTGGAGATGCTCTTTGAAAGCAGAGAAAAGCACACAGAATTACAAGGATCCTGAGACAGGTTTATACTGCTGCTCTGACTTGGTTGCTTCAGATCTGGAAATCACCGGCAAATGTTTGGCAGACTTGGATTTTTCCCCCACAGATAAACTGTGTTTGGGCAGAAACCACAAGCAGCCCAGCACATCTGGCAACCATAAACCTGTCCAACTCTAGAGGTGTGATGAGGCTGTGTGGGCCAGCAGCCCAAGCTGGGTGGAAGAGACTAGGCAAAGATTAATGGTGTACTATTATTAGGGACCTGGGGAACACTCCTGTGTTCCTAAAACTGGGTGCATGCCCTAGGTACATGCCAGCTACGTATTAGGGTGCACATCAGACACACACAGATGCGACCCTGATTTCCAAGAGGTTGGTCTAGCAAACCCAGTTTGGCCCAATTGAAACCAAGTGTGCAAGCAGGGAAAGCACAAGGCTCTAAAGGACAGTTAGGAGGGCAGGTAGCAGGAACCACTATTTGAGCTGATGTGGTGAAGTCTTCCCCTTTCTCTCCTATGGCTGTTCCCTGCACTCTTCTGTGCATGGACACAGCCTGGTTCTGAACACAGTACTTCACAGAAACACAGACAGTTCTGAAGAGGTGTGTCAGCACCTCGGGGTTTGTGCTGTGCCTCCCGAGACAATGCGAGCATCCTAATGGGAAGATATAAGAAGCAGCTCATCTGCCCTGCCTCCCGCCAACACTTTTATGTGGGACTGGTGCTGGTTTACTATCTCTTTTCTGAAACAAACACACAAAAAAAAAGAAGGTGCCGAGCTGATGATCCCCACAGAGCAGATTTTCATTTGCAACTTAGAGACCGACTCAGGAACACACTTCAGATGTTTGCTAATGATGAACCTGGATGCATCAGTGCTTTCCTGAACTGCGCCCTTCCACAGCCACAATGAGCCAAAGCAGGAGGTGGCTAGGGAAGTCAGTATCATTGTGAGACAGCAGTTCTTTCTTTTCAATGGCTAATTACAGAACTGTAACAGAATATGTATTTATTTATTTGAAGAAGGATGCTCTAATGGTGATCTATCAGAAGCTGTGTTATCTGTGTAATAGAAGCTCACTTTGCAGCAAATTTAAGTACTAACCACACTGATCATCACACTAAAGCTCCTCTAAGACATATTTCATTATCTTCCTCAAAGGGCATTTCAAATATGATGCAGCAATTCTCCCTTACACAGAGACTAATTAAATATAGCCATCTAGTTACCGTTGTACCAGTGAACCTTAATTACCCTGCAACCCTTTAAAGGTTGTATTGGGAGACTTATTCTGATACAGTGTAAAAAGTAAGCAGAGTTTCAGGTAACTATTTCCTACCCACTGGGGACAAAAAAGCCTATTATAAAAGAGAGCCTTTGGATAGATTCGTAATTTAAATGAACAGGAAACCAGTCAGACCTGTCTTTCTGAACGTTTTTCATTTGTTTTCAAAGCCAGTCTGAACTACTTCAAAACTGCATTAAAAGGAAATGTATTTGCTCATATTTTGTATCCTTTTCCTGAAGGGAGAGGGAGGAGAATGAGAAAAATTACCAAAGCATTTATCTTTCTTAATTATGAAGCTACCAGAAAAGGTTTCTAAGGTGAGGCATGCACTATAACAAACACATTGTTGTAATCCTTACAGGGCGAATCATGCAAGTGCAGTCACAAGATACTGCAACACACGCTTAACCCTTTGCTCTGAGACCAATAGGGTACCAGGGTACTGTTGAGTCAGTAGATAAAGGGTTGAAAAAAGAACCTTTATTGGCTTTTATAGCCACTTCTTTAGCCAATATGAAGAACAATACAGAGAAGCTCTGTTACAAAAAAACTGCTAGTTCTCCAATCTCAAAAGAAAGACAACTGTGATGCAGACTGCGGAAGGAAGGACAAGTCCTTACGGAGAGCATCCCCCTTACTACCCAGAATGGTGCAGAATTAAGGAAGGGGATTCCTAAGGGAAAAGCATCAGAGGACTTTGTCAGAAGAGAGAGGTTAGCACTCAAGGTTTTAGTTTACAGATGAGAATAAAAACTTTTACGGATACACATAAATACCTGCGCAGTTGTGCCACAAGGTACAAAAGATCTAGCAAGAAAAAGGTATCTTTGGCTCACATAAAACACTCTGCATAGACATTTAAGAAACTGTTCTGGTAATGTTCTACGGGAAGTGAGATATTAAATTATTGGGTTTTAGAGGACTGTATTTTTTTAAACAGGAAAAAAAACCACTCCACATTCAATTCTAGCACAGAGGAGCATCTTTCTTCAGTCTGTCAATCTTCTTTTCAGGGTAAGAAATACATCTTAATGATTGAATCCACTCTGGACATTCTCCCCCTCACTCCACACATACCAGTTCTTCACAGAAAATGTCTTGATCCCTACTAAAATTTGGAGAGGGAGAACTGTTAGTAAATACAACTATTAAGCTCACTTATTAAGGCCACTGTGATTGGAGAAAGACACAATACAAGTCCTCTCTCCACCACTCTAATGCTTTCTTGCTGTATAATTTCTGTATCTTCTGAGCTTCCTCCTCATGGAAAGGACATACATGGAGGCTGGAGATAAGTTATCCCGGAGTCTTCAGGGCACGCTCGAAGACAAGGGAAGGACAACAGATATGTTCTCGTGTTCATTGAATGGCATATTAGTTACAGGGCCACACTGAGCAGCAGCAATAATACCTCTCCCACCCAATCAAATAGACAAAAGGTATCTTTATATACAGCCCTGAATCTTTTTCTAAGATAGCAACACCAGCTAAACCAAAATATGAAAGCTGATCTAAGCTACTGAGAATACCTTCTTCAAGATCCAGCCTTTCCTTGCTTAATCCACTTTAAAACTCTGCCTTAAATTCAGTGTAAAATTCTAAGAGGGGTAAAACACTCTATTCCCACAGGCAAACCACCCACAACATTACCATTCACAAAGGGAAGCTGGAAGTACACTAGCGGCTAAGGTACACTAACTAAAGCTCTATTGCACTCATAAACCTAATCCGAGAGTTTCACACAAGTGAACAAACAAGATCAAATATGTTCCAATGTAGTGACAAAAAGTTATATGGGAGGTCAGATGTTTTGAATGATGTTTTGCTAAAAGAACTACGGATTTTACTATGGCTAATACTGTCACCATGTCCAGTTCCTCAGTATATCCCTCTCTCTCTTGCTGACAATAATCTTTTTCTTTCTGTTAGGAGCTTCAATGAAAGCTAAGAGCCTCCTTATTCACCACACTGATATACATAGCCGATACAACATTTTATTTTAGCAGAGGGAAGAAAGCAGTTTAAAAGCAGGATCTATCTCCAAAAAGATAAGAAAGCAGGTCCTACATTTTGCTCCCTCTCAACAGTAGGCACTACTTTAAATTGCAGTTGGCTACAAATACCCATAAGCATTGCCAAAAGCTACAGAGAGAAAGCTAACCTGATACAGCTACGACGAAGGCAGGGACACCTATCACCTCTCCTGACCTGTCTACCCACCACTGACTTGGGTAATTGAAAGAAGAAGTGCATGTCTTCTGGAGCGATCCCTCAGCTCCCCGCTTCAAGCCTTTTAAACTCATGCTGCTTAACAGATGGGCCCTGCACGCTCCCAAGGCTGCAGACATGTATCTCTAGGTATATATACAGCCACTGAGGTGGGTACCGGCTAAGATTGTGTTTCTGCTGCCTAGGGCACCATTCACTGTAAGCAGATACGTTTAGTAAGCCCTGCTATTTTTTAGTGACATCACATGCCCTACGTTGCCTTAATCTCGGTGACTCTTTCCTCCCGGTCTCCTATCGTTATGTCATGAAGTCCGTTAACAAAAAGCTATGTTCCACCTGTGTAACAATACTTCCCGACCAGGCATTTTTGCCACTCTCCCCTTGGGTCCACTTTCACACTGACAGAGCTGTTCCACGCACTATGCACTGCTTGCGGAGGGGAAAGCTGGCAAGGTTAGACTCCAAGGTTATTCAGTGATGCCTATCTTGTTTTCTCTTTGAAAAACAAACATTATTTACTAATTCATCTGTCCCAAAAATTATTATTTCAAGCAATCTTATCAAATTTATCTCACAGAATGGTTTGTTCTTCTGAGCCTTGAGATAAGACTAAATTACAAATCAAGCCTTATTGATTTCTTTTTGCCATATAATTGTAGGCTATTATTTTACAAGTTATCAGTTAACCCCAGTTAATTTTTTATTATTAGCTTTGAAAGGGTCCAAGATTTTACCATGCCTCCACACAGAGAAAATTAAAACGATCAATTGCTTTCCATTTATTTTTGGCTATTTCAACCTAGTAAGTAATGGTGATAATTTTGAAACAAACTTTTAAAGTTTTTTGAAAAAACTTTCATCACATCAGTGAAATCTAAAAAGAGCCTTCATGTGTAGTGGAAGTCATAAGGAATGATGAACAAAGAAGGTGATAGGACAAAATTAAATTGTTCAGGAATGGACGAGCATGTCAAATTGCTTTAAATATAAACAACAACTACTCATTAGCAGCTTAGTGCAGTTTATTCCTAACTCTCCACCTCAGTATTGTCAATAAGCCACCTTTACCCCCAACGACCCGAAAAGCACTCACTAAGCAGAGAGTAGGAGCGATTATCGTGCTGGGGAGTGACTGCCTTAACTGGGTTCATGGAAGAGCACTGTGTAGATTACATATAGCTCTTTATCAGAGGTCCTAAGGATACGGGGTGATGATTTAAAGCCACAGTTCCCAACGTACAGCTTTAAATGCTGGTATGGCAACACTCCCAACCCAGTAGGGACAGCCTGCAAGAAACTGTAGGCCAACATACTGCTGGTGCAAGCATACGTGGCCCTGATAAACACAGGAGAATGGAAAAGGCGGCAGGAAAAGAGAGGTGCCACCACCACCACCACACACCCCGCCCCAGAAGGCAGAAGCCGAGAGCGTCGCATGAGAGATGCGACGCCAGACCTCTTTACCAGCAGTCTGCACAGCACGACCTTTACGCCCACATGCTCCCGCAACAGAGGCTGAGCACGGCGAAGAGCCATTCCCCTCCATGCACTACAGATGCCTCATGCATCAAGGATAACAACACCAGGGACTCTGCATTTGTATCTAGCACTTCTCTAGTACAAGAAAACACAAGAATTAAGCAGAAGAAAAAACATTATGTGTGAAAACTGTACTATCATGATCGCACTAAGGAAAACAAAGGACCATTACAGATGTCAGATGGGAGTAATCTCTTTCTCAAGGAATACCGCAATATAGCTATTAATTTCTCATTTCATCCCAACTGGGGCATATTTTCTGTTCTGAGAGAGATTCCTATGTCTTAGTGCAAAGGTGCAGCAAAATGGGACTAGCTTGACATGGACTCTTTTAACTTAAGGCTGTTTCTGATCACTTCACACGGTTGTAACACTTGACCGACAGATTTTTTGACTGACAGGAAATATGGGAACATTTTCCACAAAGACATGCACCCCAGTCAGTTCCCAAATCTAAGCATCAGCAGATTCCTTACCCTTTTATCCACTGAACAGAAATAAGGGCACACAGGCAGACAAGTGCCACGCTCAAAACAGGTCCTGCCCAGTTTGAGGCATCAAGCTTGCATTAGGCTTTAACTGTTTCCAGCTCTCTGGCAAAGAATTAAATTTAGCCTTGATGAAATTTCTCTTCCATTTTAATAATGCATCAAGTATTTAATTTGCTTATAAACTATTAACCAATGTCTGTCTGTCCAAGCACTGTAGGCACTAACCGTAAAAATGATATTGCACCATAAATTATGCATAGCAAGGATTTTCTGATTAACTGAAATACACGCTGCAGTTGTAATCCATCGCACTTAAAATGGCATGTGTCCATACAGTGTATCAGCATGCAAACACTTGTCACATACTTCCCCCATCTTACGTACTTCATAACCAGAAAGAAACCACAGTGAGTCCGAAGTGCAGAAGAAACACAGACATTTAATTTTTCAAGTCTGCCTCCCTATTTTCTTGCTGAATTTGCTACTCATTTAAACTCTTCTTTGAACGTCATCGTCATTATGTTTCTTATAGATTTTATTGTAATTTCAAGATACGAAAATTATTACAAAATCTGCAGTAAAGGCAATAATTAGCTTCTTTCAAATATTCAGCAACACTGGCACCGCAACGAAACCTAGGGAAGGCAGCCGTGTACTGAGGCTCAAGCTATAGCCTCAGCATATCAATATAAAACAAGACCACCAATGCATTCTAAGTGAAGGCAATGGAATTGCAGGATTATACATGGTTATTGCATGATTATAAATAGTTTTATCCTAAAAGTATTCTGAATGAAGAAAACATTTTTCATTGACTATATCAACAAATTGTATTACCATGGAAAATACATTTAATGAATATAATTAAAATGTTAGAACTGACACTTTTTGCACCTTATCCACAAGAGATACATTGTCATGAATATTTGTCACCAAGAAAGCATGAGTGCAGCCAAGTTTTATTTTGCTACAGAAGTATAATATTCCACACTGATTCTACGGTCTAAAGTCTAAGCACAAGAAACAACTGCTAATAATACAATATTTCATTAGCATTGACATTTTATAATATCTGAAAACAGACAGCCCAGGACATTCTTTCTGCATTAATGACTTTTGTCATACTGCAAAAACTTACAAACTTTAAGACTGATTCTGAAGGCACTTCCATGCCTAGCTGTGAGTATTACTGTGAGCAGTCCCAATGAAACCAATTAGTTGACTCAGAGTAATTAAGCATTAAAGTTAATTATACCTGTTACTGAGAATTAGGCCCTTTCTTTTTACTAAACTTTTCAACTAATAATTCTGAACCAGGTTGCCAGTTCTGACAATTTTATCTGAAGTTTTGGAAAAATGCATTTTCCTTGAAGACCTGGTTCCAAGAAGAAAACTGGTTCCCGATGAAACAAGAACAAATAAAGGATTTTGCCGTGTCCCAGCTCGCAGGAATAAACTTGGTTGTGTTAACCCAATAAGCTCATTGAGCAAAAGACAAATATAGAGGTAACTTCTTACTCAGGTAAATTCCTCCACATCAATTTTCTTGAAGAACCAGGTTAGCAACAAAGCACACTACAGCAGCCTTACAATCGCACGTACAGAGACAGCTGTAAGAGGCACCAGGTCTGCATATTCTGATCCCAAAGCAAACATGCACCTTCCTTCCTTCTATCTCCTGTCACGGCTGGTCCACAGCAAGGTCGGTGCCACTGACTGCATGGGTATCAGCTGCCCCCTGACACAGAAAGGGGATGCACATGTGCAGTGCCACAAGAACACTTAAAATCTCAAAGCTTTTTTTTCCAGCCAATTCCACCAACACATTCAGCATTCAGAGAAACAGATCTTGTATCATTTTCCTCTTGCCAGTTCCATCATTTTGACTAACTATGCCTTTCCCTTCAAATTCTCCCCAATTATATTTGTGAACTAAAGCCTGCACCAACAATTCCTTTTGGATTACAGCTGGTGAAGCAGCGGCATCTCCTCCCTTCACAGGGCTTGGAGAACCTGTAAACTTCCTCCCATCTGACACTCACTGAAGGTCACAGTCTTAAACCAAAGTCCTCCAAAGCCTAATACAAGAGTTAAAACCTCAGTTGCCATTAAGATCTCTTCCCTCAAAACTGCCGCGCACGATGCTGATACAGAGGCCCCTTTTGGCCACTCCACTTAGCCCTGGCAAGGGATGGTTATCTCAAATGGCGCACTCTTACCATGCGGTGGGTGGCCTTCAGTTTGGAGGCTCATTTTTCCTGGTGTGTGCATTCATGCTCCTGGGTTTGGAAAACAGCCACAAAACAAGTGACAGGCACACATCTGACCTCTAGCTATACTCCAAATTAAGCAGCATTACGACTAACAGTCATCATTCAATTAAAGTGCAGGCGCAAGTTTTGGTAGCGCAAAGCCTGATGGCAAAGAAGGCCAGTTCTTCAGGCCCTTTTATAAAGGTATTAAGAAATGCTTTGCCAAAACTGGTGGTTTGGCTTCCTAACTACGAGAGGATCTCCATGACAATAATACGAAGGAGTGATTAGAGCAGAGAAAGTGGAATTTTTCCAAGCATGCATTTCTACTAATCTTTCTCCAGAAAGACGTAAAACCTCCCACACATACTAGAAAGCCTGCTACTGCATATTTCTCTCTCCCCTGTTCTCCTGAGCCCCATCTTTCCTACCTGAAATCTTAAAGCGACCATAATGAAAGTATTTTTAAAAATACAAATACACCCTTCAGATTACCCCTTTAACATAATTTCTAATCTGTGAGCTCCATAAGTCCAAAGTAGTTTAAATTCCTGTATCATTTTAGGGATTATTTATTCTAATCATGAAACCACGCAGAGTATTTTATTATGGATATACGCAAACATACGCTGCATACACAGGAAAGAAAAAATGCCACTCCAAATGTGATAATGTTTTGAATGACTGCAGAGATGATTAATGGGGTTAGTATACTAAATCATATGTAAGGATGACCAGGGGCAAACTCAGAAACTTCAAAACAGATTTTTAAATCAAATGGTGGGTTTTAGAGAAAATTAAAAATGGATGGGATGGAGCTTTCCTGCAGAAAATCCAGTCAAGTCATTTCACTTTATTTTCACCTATTTAAAATGTACCCACTTCAGTGAGCTGTATAAATTTTCTTTCTTATTTCACACAGTGACAAAATAAAATGCACAACCTCCTCCTTGATCACTGCAGAAAAATATATCATATCCTTCTAGACAGATCAACATGTATGAGGCTAATACACATGATGTTATCTTTCCATTAGAAAGGAAAATCATACATCATTTTACTCTCTGAAAAATACTCAGCAGAGTGCTAAAGCTCTATAACGGAACGAAGACAGCGATACAAATAATAACAGTAAGGCAGCCTACCACGAAGGCTGTAAGAAGCACTAGGGCCCAAAAAGGGTGTGGAAGGTGCCAGGACAGTGAAAATGGAAGAAGCTTTTGATTTCAACATTGTGCCCAGTTCAGACCGGGAAAGTTCCCGCATGTAAAACCAGCAGTCACCCTTTGTGTCCTGGCTTTCCCTCACCAGCTCTGCATCACAGAAACAGCCGACTATGAACATTTCCCAGCTCGCTAACATTTGTTTCAGCCGTTCAGCAGTTCTGCCAGGATCTTCCTCCCTCTTTACACCCTGTGAATTAATTCTGCTTGCAGCAGCACTAACACAGGTTGCTATGGGGCTTTTAGCTCTCCCCAATGTGACTTATTCATCACTGCTTCAGAACAGTAAATGGTACTGAGTTCCAGACACAAGGACCTTTCTTCTGCACACATGGCAAAATTCTGCAGAGCCACTCAGTCCTTCCCCTCTCTGCTTTGCTTTCCCAGAACACATTCCAGGAGCACATGCGGCTCCATACCACAAAGAGATAAAACAATTCTTTCATCACTGAAGGGAAACAGAGATGTGTGTTGCTACAGTCTGGCTCAGATCCCTGGCTGAAGTCAACAAATGACTTGCATCACTCAAGGATCCAGCCACTTCAGTGAGATCACCGAGTGACTTCAGTACACTTAAAATCTGCGCTGTGCTTCAGGGCCGAGCGAGCCAGCTGGGCTCCATAGCTAGCACAGACTGCACCATCCCTGCCGGGTCCGCTCTGTCACTGCCTTTCTATCCCCACCGTCAGAGCCTAGCTCCTGCACCCCTCTGGCCACGGCCTTCTGTTCAGTTGCACCACTGGTGCGTGCTTTTAAGTTGGGGTGGGTGGGATATATTCACATTCAAAAGCTCCCCTCCCCTCACGTCACAGCACGAAAGCTACATATATTTGCTCTGAAGGAACACCCCCTCTTCGCTGACCCCTAGTACAGCTACTGCAGTCATTCTGGCCTTACACCTCCTTCAAGGCACTGGCTTGCTCTCTCCCCAAGCCTCCATTCCCAGGCTAAATTCTAAGTAGACAATCATCAGCCTTGTTCAAACAAAGACTGATATTTGGTGACCTCCTCAAACGATCTCAGGAAGGTCCCATGGCAGCTGAGAAAAAGACGACTTCTTGCACCACTTAAGCCAGCCTGCTAGCATTAACTTTGCAAAGGACTGCAGTACAAAGCTTACTGTTTTTTCGGCTAGAAGGAGTAAGAGTATTGGTCTGTACACAGAAGTACCTCCAACGGTGACTGACACTGGAAGGGCTAAAAGAGAACCTGATCAGCTCAACATAGTGGTCCCCCCTCCCTTAACAAACATTGATGAAATTCTGACAGGGATTCCCCAAGCAGCTGCATAAAAGGGGAGGCAGAAGAAAAGCTCACACATCTTGGATCATTTAATGAGAGTTTTAAGCAGTCTGTTTCCTTATCAGTCATCACCTCTGCTGATCTATCAAGCTAATCTATCAATCTATCTACCATGCGCTGCAATATTAAAAGTATAATATTTTGCAACAGGAAGAACAGAAATCGGTCAAAACCTGTAAAAAACCTTTGAACTTGTCAGCTGGCACAGGACCAGGAAAGGGTTTATGCTATTGGACAATTGTCACAGATGGAGGCCGAAGTTTTCAGAAGTGATTTGGGATTAGCTTTTAGGTGCCTGAATCAGAAAGCTAGAAAGACAATTTGAAAACTGCTTTTAAGAAGATTTGTATGAAAAGCCAAACATGGACGTTAAGGAGATGGAGGCACGCTAGAGTGCTAATCATAATAAAGAAAACAAAAGATCACCATCCGAAAGTGAGAGTACATTCCACATTCCTCTTATGTCGCACTGAAGGAAGTCTTTCAGAAAATTAAAAAATTAATTTCTGTATGTGGACTGATTCAGTATCAAATATGCAAAAGGAATTCATATCTGTCTATAGGTTTATGATGTTACGTAGCTATATTAATTTTGGCAGAAGAGGTAATTTAAAACCTTTGGGAAACATTATCCTCTTGATATAAGCACATAACTCAGATTAATAGGATTTGCATATGTATAACAGTAGGGACAATAACCCTGAGTTTGGAAAACAGCTTTGTATTTTAATTAGTTTGTGAATACCAGAAAAAAAAACAAACATACCAGGGACAACTAATTGAACAGAATTTGTTAACTCATGCTAGGTAGTAGTTGTGAGTTCATTGATCAATATTTAGAAACAAAGATAATAAACAAGTATATTTTGGAAAATCAAACAAAGCAAATCTGTTAATATAATCAAAAGAGAAGGGCAGGTGGAAGTTCAACTGTTAATCACTTATAAATTGTGGGGTTTGTTTTTTTTTCCCACAATCCAGACCAAATCTGTGCTATACCCAAATTGTATAATTCAGTCTGTGTATGCAATCTCTCAGTTGTTGAACAATAAGGATAACAGCAGTAATGGTATAATTATAACTTACAGCTGAAGTAGCTAAAAACCTGCTAGTTCTTAACTAGTAGTTGTAATTAAGAGTGGAGAAGAGCAGTGTTCACCGCATCTGCTTATGTTTCATTAATAAAAGTGGATTTTAAGTTCCAATACAGCAAAGCAGCTGCACGCGGCATCCAAGCCCCGACCATGTCCTGGCAGAAGACAATGACCGTGGAACGCAGCTCGACTTGTAGCAGCTATAGGAAAAATAGCTCTGTAAGCAGTGGCTGAGCAGCGGCTGTAGATGCAGAACACACTAAACGGAAAGCAAGCGATAAGCACGTAAGGAAGAGGTTATTTCCCGCTCCCCAAGCGTCACTTTAGTTTCAACTGCCTCAGTGGGTTGAAGAAACAGCATTACTTCCTTTTTACCGCCTTCCCCCTGCACAGGCAAAGAAATACGGAGCCCCTTGTGCACACACGTGCACTGCCAACCCACGGACTGCGAGGGAGAACAGGAGAAGGCGGGACACGCCGTTCCCCCCCGCGGCGGAGCGG
>NW_009609911.1:0-6240 GCF_000690535.1 Cariama cristata
TAGCAAACCGCAGATGTGGGCCACTGGGAAAGCTCCCAGCTCCTATCCCCAGCCACACTGGCCTCTCCAGAGGGAGAGGAGATGGCAGACAAAGGGGGGGTTGGTGTGGCACAGCAGCCTCGCACGCAGGCTTCCTCCCTCCAACAGACTCTTCCTCGCTCCCTGCACAGCTCCAGAGAGGAGCACAACAGCCAAATGCTGTCTCCGGCACGCGTGCAGGTGGGGTGTTAGGCTGAGTGTCCCCCACCCCACCCCTCCTCTCTCATCTGTGATTTTCAGGGTACTCTGGAGAGCAGATGTGTGTGGGACCAGGAGCCACGGGGAGCCCGGTGACGTAGGAAGCACAGGTATGTCAAAATGGTCTGAAAGAAGCATGAGGCAGTTCTGTGGGCAAAATAATCTTCAACTGCCCGTGCAGCTGGTCAGCTGCACTCTTCAAGCAACCAGCAATCAAGGTGGTCTTCAAAGCTCAGTGCCCTGGCAGCAGTAGGTCCTAGGGCATCCATCTCTCCCACGTGCCCAGGAGAACAGTCAGTCTCAGCCAAGCTGCCCAGTTTGTCATCGGGTGTAGATATCCCCGTTTAGCATGGTCCAGGGGCCAGGAGAAGGTGACAGCAGCAGAAGGACACTCTTCCTCTGACAGGCAATACCACTCACGTGTGAAAAAGCCTCCCTTTTTTTTTTCACCAGTTCAACCTGTTTGCCAAGAGTCTTGGACGCATGATACAGCTCTGTCCTAGAGTGCTGCAGGCATCATCTCAGATTTCCCCTGTGGCTGCGACTGCCGTGAACTCATCCCAACAAAGTCCAGCTATGACATAGCTGCTCCCTTCCAAACGGAGCATCGTTCACAAAGATCAGAAACCATTATCACACCATTGCCCTCAACGTCAAGGGACTGGCAGTGCCTGTGGCCTTAAACTGGTGACAACCAGGACAAATACTCCCAAGCAACCCATCCTACTGGAAAGGGCTGAGCTTTGTTATGGTGCTGGCAACAACTCCTGGGGTGAACACGGGGCTCTGCAATGCAAAATACCCTGTCACCTCAGCAGACATGCCTTGCCCTCAATTTCTGCCCAAACTGCGCCCTCCAAATCCATGGGATGCCTTACAGAGAGGTAACTTCAAAGACTTTAGATGCCATGGACTTCTTAAAATTTTTTAAAAAAAAAAAAAAAGGAAAATATGATGAGAAGATTTATGTGTGTCAGAATCAGAATTTACAGTGTCAAAGATTGAGAGCAAATTATCCAAGGGCCAGACCCATTCTCCATTGCTGGAGAATAAGATCCCAGGAGATGAGTTCCATGGGTAGAAATAACATCATTGCAAATTCCTTGGGAAAAGAGGAATGGAAAATGCTCAGAAATAGGAACGGGAGGGAGGTGGGGACAGCGAATTTTAGGAACCTCTCCTGAACATGAGGCTCCAATATTTTACATAGTGATGGAAAAATGTACCATAAATCTGGCCCTTTTATCCCACTTCTTCCCATTCACTTTCTGACACACAGCAATGGATTGAGATTCTGGTCCTTGATGCCACCTTGGCACCACAGAGCAGAGCAGAAGAAGATGCTTTGTCTTTGACACTGCAACTGAACATCACAGATTTGATTCTAGCTCGCTGCATTTAAGCATTGGAATGGGCTCCCCAGGGAGGTGGTGGACTCACCATCCTGGAGGTGTTCAAGAAACATTCAGATGTGACACTTCGAGACATGGTTTAGTGGGTTTAGTGGGCATGGTGGCATTGGGTATACAGTTGGACTTGATGATCTTTGAGATCTCTTCCAACCATAACGATTCTATGATTCTATGATTTTGGCAGAGGGATAAAATCCCTCTGCACTGGCAGCCCCCTCCTATCTTCCAGGAGTTCAGAGAAGGGAAAAGCATGGCCACATTCAGGGACACAGCAGGGGAAGTACGCTCCAGACTGACAGAGCTCAGTCCCCTGTCACCACAGGGACCACCTCTGCTTATTCATTTTATGAAGGTATCACATCCTGTCTTTAATGCCATTCCCATTTGGCCTGCTCCTCCCACTGGATGGCTGTTCCAGAGCCTGACCGCCCTAATGTTCTCATTTCCAGCCGGAATTTATTCACAAGCAGCTTGCACCCAGTTGATCTTATGCCAAAATTGTCCTTTAGTTTAAATGGCTCTTTTCCCTCCCTGCTGCTTGACCACCTGATGTTTTTATAGACAGCAATCACACCACCTCTCAGCCTTTTCTTTGTTAGGCTAAACAAGCTGAGCAGTCTGTGCCTCCCCTTGTAACATAGACTCTCACTTTCCCTGATCTACTCTATAACCCTTTTCTGCATCATCCCACTTGCTGGAGTTCAATATCCCAGCCCTGCATATAGGATGCAGTAGCACTTCTCCACCTTGCCTGGAAGTATCTCAGGCTTCACTTAGGAGTACATTTGCCCTTTCTCACACCTGCATCTTACCAGCAGCTCCTTGAAGTCAACTCACTCACCCACATCGTTCCTCCACTTCAGTCATTTCCCACTGATGAGCTCCCAGCCTGTAGCAGATTGCACTCTGATAGCACTCTCCACATACATGACCCTTGCATTTGTACCACTGCATTTCATCCCACCTGAACCACTCAAGCAGTTTTCCATCTTTCAGATCTTCCTTACGATATCCTGACCCTTCACTGAGATGGCATTGCCTCCCAACCTGCTGTCAGCTGCCCAAGATTTCAGCAGCACCATCCTAATAGGGAATTCTGATCTGACTGGCTGGTATCAGCCATGGGGAAGATGCCTACCCACTCTGGAAAAGCCATTTGGGTAAGTTTTGGGTAGTGGAGAAATTTGGTTTGGATATGAAAACAGTCACTGTGATGTTTCTTTTTAGTCCCTTGTCAAACTTCCTGCACCTGTCAAATTGGATTAAAACATTTTCCTGGGTTAGTACTTCATCAACACCTTGGATGGAATGATGTCAAGCATTAACAGCCTCAATTAAAGGGCTAGGCTAAGTTTAAACTTGGATCTATTTCATTTTCTTTGCTTGATAACCATTACTCATTAGGGGGTTGCAGAGCAAATAATCACATTACAAACATAAAGTTGGCGTTTGCCAGACAAGCACACCGGTGAACTGAAATTCATGCCTATGTTGTTCATCGGTCAAGCACACAGGTTCAGATCCTGGGGTTAAGCAAGCATGGACAGCCAAAGCAAATCCAATAGTCAGTCTAAATGAAGAGTCCTGGAAACTTTTGATCTTAAATGGTCCTTATCAGGAGGCTCCCTTTCTGGACCAAAACATCCCCAGCTCCAAAGAAAGAAGCAACTGCAATCTTCAGTACCTACTGAGGACAGCTGGAGCCATCTAAGCCAGGAGACAGACTCTCTCTCCCTTCCTCTCGCACAGGCAATCAGCTGCCCATCCTCATTAGGTGCCAAGAGCAGCAGTTTACAGCTTCCCAGAGAAGCCAAATTGGTGCTGTCATGAATTACTGTAAGTGCTTGTTCCACACTCTTCAATAATGTCTTTCATTAGGGGCTGATCAGAAAGCAATATGTATTTTATTAGCATATGTTCCCTAGTCTAAGAAGAACGGACCTAATTTTCACTCTGTCAGGGAGACAGTCAAGTAAAAGCCTTAACTGAGGCACAGCATGACTGGCAACTTCATGAGCCACGGGCTTACCGGGGCATCGCATGGCTGCACGTCCTGAGGAGGGGGAGCCTTTGAATTGGAGAGGAAAAGGGGTAAACTAGCGCCTGAATTTGGTGATGGATGGGAAGGGAGGGAGAGCCACGCTCTCCCCAGTCTGTGCAAGGAGCCTGTGTTGTTGTCACTGCGGTTGGTACTGAGCTCGACAGGTTACGTCTATGTCTAGCTATGACTGTTATCTCTCTCCTACTGTCTCACAGCCTTATCTTCGATCCAGCAGGTACATGCGGTCCTTCTGTTCAGACTGGAAGCTCTATAGGGCTGCTGCAAGATCCTACCTGTACTTGACTGTGCACTGCAGAGCCTGAAATCACCTTTCTGTCTGTGGCATGGGCATAAGCTGAATAAGGGACAATATCCCTCATGGTGCTCCACAGCCGCCTCCTGCAAAGAGCAATGGTTCCAGTCTCTTTTGAGCCTCACATCTGAAAATCAGCACTGCTCGGTGCCTTACTGGATCCAACTTTGTGCCCATCCCTAATCTCAGTGAGCACAATCTCCTCTCCCACCCGTTTCCTTGCACTGGACATGACTGCCTACAACCAGATGCACATACACGTCTATGCACCATGCTGCCAGCACTTCTGGCTCCAAGAAGAAAAAGCAATCCCGCTCTGCATAGCCCAGGTTTGCCCAGCTGCACTTAGGTTGAGCTCTGAGCCATTTTGTCTGTACTATGGTTGTAACTTACCAAGGGAAAGATGCTCCACCAGCAGGGCTTGCCATCTCCCAGGCTTCTTTCCTTGGCTTCTCTGCAGACCCTGGCAGAGCCCTCTGTTAGGGCACTTTTACCCTTAAAAACAACAGTTACTAAAGGATGGGGCTGTTGCTTACTGGAGCAGAAACAGCCTTTTTGTGTGACTCTGAACTTCCCAGCCTGGTACATGTAATGAAGGTATATAGGTAAATCTCACTCCAGAGCCTATAGGCCACCTCAAACTCCTCGACACTGGCAGTCCTGTCTCTAGTAAGGAAGAGGCAGGCAGCACAGCATACGCAGGGAGACCCATAAAGCCCTCCACATTGCTCCATACTACCCACACTGGCAACATGACTGTGTACGTTTCATTTCTTTGTGAAACACAGTCAAAACATCTATCTAGTGCCCACTCCTGCCACTAGCTATGGGAGAAACCACATCTCTCTTCCAAACCCTTCCCCCTTCGTGCACTCGCTCCTCTTATCTCCAACACGTTCTAGGAAGTGAGAGAGAAAAAAAAACCCAAACCAAGAACAAAACCAAAAATGGAAACAGAAACAAAAACAAGAAGAGATGGAAAATAGGAGGGGGAACAGGGAAGGGGAAGAAGGTGCAAAAAGAAAAGATTCTGAAGCAGTAGGAGGAACATGGGCTGACTACTGAAAACAACAGGCGAGCAGAGTAAATGGGAGGGAGCTGCATCACAGCCTAGTGCTGGGGACTCTCAGAAAGACTCAATAACTAGCATGTACCCCTTGAAGCCACCGGAGGAGTGTGGATAAGAGACGCACACAAAGGACTCACTTTTATCTTTGGTACCTGGCAAGCATTTTTCATCCTGTGCTCAGCTTTGTACAACAGAAACCAACAGCCTGCTGGGTATGAACAAGCACAATGGCATGAAAACAACATCTCAAGCCTGCAAGTCTGATATGAGGGGTATATTGGTTGGGGGAATGTGATTATCTCTTCTCTCACATTCTCCTTACCCTGAATGAGCACTGAACTGTGGTGTTAGGAGCCAGAGATAGATGAGATTTTGCTACTAGATGTGTTTTAAGATCATACGAGCCTTTCCAGTGAGATTATTTGTACCGTTCTTCTCAGGCACTGTAACTATTCCAAACAGAGCTAAGAGTGGGAAACCTGTTCATAATTATTCCCTGCTTTCTCCCTTGCACAGTCAAGTACTTGAATTGCATTAGAAGCAGTACTTAACAAAAAGTGAATGTTAAGACAAAAATCTCTGCTGCAAGGCACCTTACGAACGGCAAGCCACCTTGTAAAATTTTCAGCTACCCTGTTTTGGGCAGGTTACCTTATGTATTGGGTCTGGCTGAGATAGAGTTAATTTTCCCCTCAGCAGCCCTCATAGCGCTGTGCTTGGTTTTGGTAGGCAGAAAGGTGTTGACAACACCCCAGTGTTTTGGCTACTGCTGAGCGGTGCTCCCACAGCATCAGGGCTGACTCTCCAGTAGGCTGGGTGGTGGGCAAGGTGTTGGGAGGGGACACAGCCAGGACAGCTGTCCCAAACTGACCAAAGGGATATTCCATACCATATGATCTCTGCTCAGCAATGAAAGCTAAGAGAAAGGAGGAGGAGGGGGGACATTCGTTATTGCAATGTTTGTCATCCGGAACAACTGTTAGGCGTACTAAAGCCCTACTTCCCAGCAGTGGCTGGACGTTGCCTGCTGATGGGAAGTAGAGAATAAATCTTTTGTCTTCCTTTGCTTCTGCATGTGGCCTTTGTTTTTGCCTTGTTAAATCGCCTTTATCTTGACCCATGAATATTCTCCCCATCTTATTTTCTGTCCCCCTGTCCTCCTGAAGAG
>NW_009609911.1:6271-8186 GCF_000690535.1 Cariama cristata
AGAGGGGAGCAATAGAGCAGCTTGATGGGCACTTGGCATCCAGCCAGGGTCAGCCCACCACACCTTACTTCTCTGGATAATCAGAGAAGAGCATTGGTACCATGAGACTGAGGCATAACTGACCTGCCACTGCTCATATTACCAATTTTCCCAACAAACTGATTACAAATGATCTGCGGACCAGGGATAACCAGCTCAGGAAAACCATAAATCATACTGAAGAGCAATTTGTGAATGCAAAAAGACAGAATTAGTCAGACTAATTCATTAGTTAGGCATCATTTGCTAAGCTCTCGTAGGCAAAGGGAAGTCTCAATCGTGGCATTGGAAGATGCTAGGCAGTACTGAGGGGGAAACCTCATCCCACAGCTCCCAGCCATTTCCACTGAACTCACCTGACCCATCAGCGCTGGTCAGGCCCGTGTCAATCTTCCCTGGCCAGCCCTGTAGAAATGACTCCGATCCTCTGGCTGACAGGGCTAACAACAACCACAGCCGGGCAGAGACCTCCGCCTGCAGTGAGCAATGGCCAGGAGGGAACTCCCTTTCCTTGCCCTGGGTGGAGGCTCTGCTGTTGCCGACTTAGCCAGTAAAGAATACATAAAGTGCAAAAAGCTCCTTGTTTCCCACCCCCACCAAACATCCAGCTGTCCTGGAGTCTTCCCTTACAGCACAGGTAGAGAAGACCTTGTTCTAGCAGCTGGTCTCATTGACATATCATCGCCTGTGACAGACTGCTAGGGATGAAAAGGGAGATGTCTCCACATGCTGTCAGCTGCAGTGACTGATGTTGTGTCCCATTTTCAGGCAGCAGAGAGCACAGCTGAGGCAGGATCCTGCCCTCTCTGCTCCCAAACTCCTGTGGCAAAGTTGCTGCTTTACCCCCAGGTCCCGCACAGCAATCTCATTAAGCTTCAAGCACAGCTTGTCCATCAAATGCTATTGATCAGCCAGCACTCCTTCCACCAGCGTGTGGCTGCCACACAATCCCACCGCACGTTCCAAACCTCTCCTCCTCTTGCAACCTAAAAAGGCAGTGTCACCTCTCCCTTCTCTTGCTTTCCCTGGCTTTGCATCACGATGGCTGTTCAAACCATCCACCAAGCACTCCTCCTGTGGACACACTGGCTTCTTTCTGCATCCTTTTCCATGTCCCTCAGGGCTAAGTTCTGCACAGCATCACGTACACCACTAGCACGACTGAAG
Organism: Cariama cristata; assembly: GCF_000690535.1. Taxonomy (NCBI): domain Eukaryota; kingdom Metazoa; phylum Chordata; class Aves; order Cariamiformes; family Cariamidae; genus Cariama; species Cariama cristata. The sequence goes on from NW_009609911.1 coordinate 7,478, forward strand.
GCAATTGACTTGAGAGCACAAATGTAATCTGTCTATTCTTACTGCCTGAACAAATGTTGAAAAAAAAAAAAAAAAAAAAGAGTGTCAGTAGGGGAGATGGGAGAGTTAGAGATGAAAAAAACACCTTTTCCCGCTACAGAACACAGCTCAGCAAGTAGGTGGAGTTGCGTTGATTTGACGTTGTCCCATACGACAGTAGCCTGTGATCAGACATCAAACTGGCAGCCAAGGCAGGCAAAAAAGAAGACAGGACTAAAGAAGCTTTCCAGTAGATGTGACTTATAAGCCATCCTACAACAGAAGGTCTGCTTTGAGATTCAGTCCTGGGCAAACACTGTGAGGCCAAGTCACTGCAGTTCTCAGTCCCAACATCAGTGACAGAGCACCAGTGCAGCCTGTATCAAGTCAAATGATGAACAGTAAAGGGATGTGCCATTTGTCACCCCCCATGAGTGTTTTGATCCATGCAGCATCTCGCATGCAGCCAGGGCCACCATCTGCTGCTTCACGGGAAGTCACACTCCCTTCCTCGCTGCAGCTGGCTGGGACCGCGATGCTGTAGCAGGGAGGGGGAAAGGAAAAGGGACTTGTACGTCCCTATTCCATGTGCCCTGTCTGTGTTCCACACTGGGACATCAAACTGGGCTGTCCAGTTAAGCAGCCTCTCAGCAGGAGGACGTCTCGGTGGATGTGGCACCACAACCTCTTT
>NW_009609911.1:8217-12534 GCF_000690535.1 Cariama cristata
ACACCAGGTCAGCACACCACAGGTCACATTTTATCCAGAGCAGGATGGGTCCCTCCCTACTTTACAAACCACAACTCCATCCTTTAAGCTTTTCATCTTCTAGTACGAAAAGGACATAGGAGGACAGCCCCAACTACTTTTTAGCTGAACTGTCCTAAACCTCACCGTATCACCTCCTCATCTCTCTTTCAGCATCCCCCCCAGCTGAAAACTCCACCCCAACACTACTGGGGGGATGCACAGGATGGGGCCACTGGTGACACAGTGCCCCAGAGAACCTCGGGATGAGGGCTATGGACCCAGGCCCATCGGCAGCCCCCCATGAGGCGGTTACCTTGGTGGTGGCAGCGTTGCCCAGACAGCATGTAATCCTCCGAAGTCAGCGAAGCATTAGCCTCTCTGTTTGTAAAGTGAGTTCGGGCACCCCTGCCTGCCTTGCACAGAGCTGCCTTCTTTCCTAGCCCTGGACATCCCCCCGGCCCTGAGGTGCAGCCCCTCAGGCAACCCCCCTGAGGTGCTGGTTGCTCAGTTTCCCAAGAAGTTTCGCCTTGTATCTGCAGAAGAAAAGGGATTTTGTTCACCTCCCAGAGCACAGGGCTGGGCTGCTGCAAGGGCCACCATCCACTTGGGTACCTCACCTTTCTGCATTCATAGCTTTTTCTAACCTGGGACCCAATAAACAAACAAATGGGTTTATAATAGCTAAAGGCAGAGAAAGCAATAGTGCATGTGTCTGTCTTGGTTTTATACTCTTCTCCAGACACTGGCTACTGCTGAAGATGGGAGCAGACAAGCTTTGGTTTGAATGGCCTGGATGTTTTCACTCCTGATGAGTACAGGGCTGGGTGGATTAGCTTGCTCTGGAAGTTTGTTCTACTCTGGTTGCCCAAACTTGCTGTTTATTTTATCACAGAGTTGCTTACAAGCATTGGAAGATGCATCTAACTTCACTAGGCTGGTTCCTCATGGACTAAGGGCCACACACATGGGTTCACCAAGCCATGGTGGTGCACGAATAGGGGAACCACAGCGGTGCAAGTTAACAGCATTCTCAACTAAACATTTATGTAAAAGACTCTGGGCTGGTGCACTGCTCGTTCATCCTCCCTTTTGAGTAATACCACCCCTGCTCGGTGCGTGAAGAGAGCCAGAGATGCCCCTGCCCTGGTCTGAGCGCCCTAGGAGGGGTGTCCGGCTCCATGCACTAATGAAGCCAAAGTCAGAGAGCAGTTGACAGATGCTGCAGAAGCGGGCTCAGAGGAGAGCAAAAGAACAACTCGGAGGCAGAAATGAAGCGATACAGATCCGCAAGCCCGTGGGCCTCGGCATAAAACCTCTCCCGCTGCGTTGCGATGGCCATCAGCGGAGTTAACCTTCCACTCTAATCACAGTCATTAAATTCCTGCTAACGCCCCTGTCCTATGTCTGCCCAAACAGCTCTGTTATCTGTCACCTCCCCACACGGTGAGCCCAGCTCCCCACTGCCGCAGCTCTCATTAATGCTGCTCTGCTTCCCTGATGAGGCAAGTGGCAGCCGGCTCCCGAGCCCAGATGAGTTTTGTAGACAGCAGGGGATGTTTATCCAACATGGAGGGGATGAAAGTACAAACAAAGAGAGACCGTACAATTACTCAGGCATCGCACAGGGCCAGTCTCATTAAAGACCGTCTCCCTGACAGGAATTAATCTAAAGTGACAAGCCAGTGAGCTAATTTAGTAAACGGGTCTGGGGCTTGGCTCGGTGCAAATTTCAGGGGTCTGTCTGGCAGGTAGAGCTGAGCTTGCTCCCAGGAGGGGAAAGGCAGGAATGTGTTAAGCTGGTCCTGTTCTGGCCCAAGCCTGTGTATCAGAAGGTATGGAGGAGACAGCAGCCTCAGGTCTCCTTGAGGGGAACAACGAAGATTAAACTTCCCTACTGCACCAATACCTTCTCCTTCGTCTTTCTCTTGTGGCCTCAGGTCATAGATGGGTTTCCAGCACATTAAGTGCACAGTAATTCTGCCACTATCCCCCCCGTAACTGTAACCACCAGCCCAACTCAGATCTTTCCTCCAGGATGCAACCTGCTTGCAATATTAGATGGCTTTTAATTTCTCTTTAATGTTAGAGCAGAGCCCTGGGAGGGGATAAAATGCACAGAGAGAAACAAGCAACTTAAAAGGCTTTTTATTTTTTAAGCAAAGATCTGGTTTGGGGAGGCTGCTTTGAATTCCCAAGCAATGAAAAACATTTTCAGTTGGAGTGCAGTGTCTCAGTGCCTTTCTATACTACAAGAATACAGGGAAGAAAAAAAGCTGACCAAGCAAATAGCCCAAAAGCCTCACGGCATCTGCCCACAACCAAACCACCCAAGGCTGTGAACTCATTAAGTTCACTGGCTAAGGTGAAGTACGGTGGTCAGCATTTGGATCAGTTGCCTTGGAGCACGAAAGGAAAAACCTCCCAAGCTGTCAGGATAGATGTCTGTGAGACCCCTGCCACTCCTCAGCGGGGATGTTTTCCCCTCTGAATTGCCACTCAACACAACGCCACTGCCTAAGCCCACCTGACCGATACACTCCGGGAAAAAACAGTCTCTTTGCCGAGACATACAACACAGGCTCTACAAGAAGCTTGCTCCACGTTGCTATCGTATGTACTTTGCCTGGGTCAGTGGCTCCAAGCTGTCAGGCTGTTTATTTGGTTTTAATCAAAAGTTAATTCTTATTCTACTGGAACTGGTATGTCTGCTGCTCCGCTCAGCCTGCTCCGCAGTGCTGGGAACAATCGGCTCCTGTGGAAATGCACCTGCCTGTCTTGTTTGGAGCCCCCATGCATCGCTTAGGAAACCAAATTCCCCCAGACTGCTTGCAATCCCCCCAGGAATGCCCAACCAGCCCTCGGAAGCTGTTGAACAGAAAGAGTTGGAGGAACCACAGCCCCAGCCAATTAATAAGCAGCACTTTTACTCTCACCCAGCCCCATTTTCAGCAGCTGCAGCAAGCAAATTTAATTCAAGGGTTCCCAGGTGCCTTGCAAAGCATCCTGCTACTTGGGGATCTTCACATTACATACACCAAGAGCTCTTCAAGCAAACCAGGGAGAGTGACATGAAAACCACCAAACCACTTTATAACCAGTGGGCATCTCAGCTGGTTGCCCTTTGGATTCCAGCTCAACAAGAGTTAATCCTCCCTCCAGACAGCCCCTCACCACCCTGAGACTGCAGGTTGCTGCCACCACATTCATGCATCCTTAAGATGCTGAAGAGCACCGTCCACGACTGCTGAGGCTGGGGAGCTCCCAGGGCTGGAGGAGAAGGTGGGCTGGCTGGCTGGGTAAGCTTTCATCAGCTTGATGCTGGCAATAAATCAGTCATGTCTGGCTGCGTGTAAGGCCTCTTTTATCTGAGGAGAATATTCCACTTCAGTCCTAGCTCTCTAGGAAGATTTTTGTGCCACCACAGCCACTGCCTGGAAGCCAGTGTATCCAGCGAGGAAGGTGCACAGGCAAACAAGCAGCTCCTCATTCAAGCAGACAAATCCCCTTTCTTAAGAGCTCTCCAGTCAGCAGTGCTTTTAAGCTTTTGAGTTTTTCACAGTTATATTCAGTAATGTTCTGCGGTCCAATGACGGAACAAAGTTTAGCCCAGGTGCCTCAGCACGGAGAAGGTGCGATAAAGCAGCAAAGCTTGTGGGACGTGGATGAGGGTGATGGTACAAGATCTGAAGGTGTCACAAGGCTGCTTGGAGCCCAAGTGAGACATCATGGGGAAAACACCAGGAAGGCAGGACAGGAGCACAGAGGGCGCTCTGGAAAGCATCGGGTTGGAGATGAGAGGGGATGTGATCCTCCAGGACATGGAGTGAGAAGGGCTCAGTGAGACCTCAGTATGGCACATGGAAGTGGAGACCTCCCCATGAAATGAAAGTGTCTTCGTCAGAGGAGGGCCAGGAGAAGGCAATACCATGAAAGCCTTTTCCAGAGTGTTTCCTGCTTGTACTTGACAAGAGTGGGAACAAATCTCCCCTGCTTCCTCCTCTCTCTGCCTCTCCTTACTCAGACCCAAGCCACCACGGTGGCACCTGTAGCCATTTCTAAGAGTCTGCCCATGCATGAACCTGGGCTACAGCAGGGCCATGGTATAACCCTCCTCTAAAACACACCACTCAATAGTCACAACTATGTGGTGATGCTGCAAAAGAAACGTTAACAGCAGTAACTGATGGGGTATGAACAAAACCAGGTGGGGGTTAAATTTGCACAGGTACTCAGCTTCCTTCATGTCATAACTTAAAGCAGAGATGTGATTTTTCCCTTTTCTTGATCCTTTTCAGC
>NW_009609911.1:12565-19539 GCF_000690535.1 Cariama cristata
AGGAGCTCAATGAGGAAAAGATCCAAGATTACTTCTAGGCACTGCGCAAAAGGAAAAAAATACCCTCAACATCACTGGAGAAGGATAAAAATCACAAATGAGTTCATTGAGTTGCAGTGCTGATAATAGCAAAACTTGGCTAAGAGGGAAGGGGTACTGTGACAAACTGCCTTCATTATTAGAGGCTCCCCTGTGTCCTGTATTATTATTAAGCACTGACAATGTGCTCCACGCGGTTTGAGTAACAAACAAAGGCTGTCCCACCCCAGAGAGCTCACAATCAAACGGAGACATAAAACTGGAACCTACTGTGCAGAACTAGAGGAAAGAGACACTTGGATCTTTTTAATTATTTTGTTTTCGATCTACAGTAAACAAACTTTTCCTTGCAAAATGCATTTGCTTCCAAGCTACCACTGAATGGCAAGAACCACCAATTTTAATGTCCCCATTTTTAAAAAATGTTGAACACAGGCACTTATCTGAGCGTGGATTAAAGTACCTGACAATCCTGCTAGGTTAATGTGCTCTTTGAAAACATCAGACTCTTTTCCCTAACCTTCTCCAACCAGTGATCTCTTCAGATTTCCCTCAGTTCTTTCCCCCACCGCTGCCCTGGTACGATTTCTCTTCAGACTCAGAAACCTTGAAACCCACTTCTCTTCCCCTGCAGAGTTTATATAGTCCAAATAGCTTCATTACTGTGACAGTATGAAAGCCCTTCTGCAACACAAACAGCTGATGACTTTTTCCTGCAGTTCCTGCCTGGAGAGTCCTTCAGCTTATTCCCTTTATTTCATACGAGCGAGGAGGATGGAATTCCACTCGCTTGAGTCTTTGGCCTATAAAATCTACAATACCTACTAATGACTGTAGGGTTTTGTTCGCATTAAAACCCCATTCAAAACACTGAGGATGAACAGTCCGATGGGAGGCAGCAGGGCTCTGAAAGCCCTTGATCGTACCCCATGCCAGACCTGAAAACGAACGCTGAGCTTTGTACTTGGCCTGTCTCTTCCATTCGGTGGGGAAGGTGCAAAACCATCAGGATTTAGCAGTTTCATCACCTTCAGCTCTTAATCAGCAAGGAGACATTGGTGTAACGGCCTCCTGAGAAGTCCTCTTCCCAAGGGCACGCGCTGAGGCTCCAGAAGAGCAGACCTTACCTGCCGGACTTCCAGGCGGTACTTGAGGATGGGATCCACAGCATCAGGCTCCTTCTGCGTCCACTGCAAGACGTAAGAGTAATTCTTGGATTGCTTCTGGCTCAAGGTGGGGTTGGGAGTGTCATAGTAAAACTCTGGGCTGTAAGCTTTTGCTGGAGGGATGAAAAAAAAAAAAAAAAAAGAGGGAGGAAAGAGGAAAGTAAAAGAGTGGGATCAAGTGGAACATAAATTACAAAGAGACCTGGTGAGAGTGGAACAGCTCCACTCGCCCAGCTCATCCACTTGCCTGTGACATGACGGACACCTTTACCATTGTAGCTGGTGTTGTACTGCCCTACCATCATTTTCTCTGAATCACTACTGCTTTCACAGCCTAAACTACGGGGAGGGTGAGCACCCCTGCTACACCGGTGGGGCATGACCGATACCAGGGAAGGTGGGAACAGCTTCAGTTCTCCAGCTAGAATCAGCTTTAATCTTTTCTCTCTTCCTTTGTAGTTTAGATTGAGGTAACAGCTTTAAATTTCTCCTGTTTCATCAGCTGCTTTACAGAGCCTCCTGCTCACAAACCCTGAGGAAAGAGCGTTTGGCCAGCAGGTCATAGGAAAAGCGTTATTTATCACACAGGGACCATGGCATTAAAAAGGAGACCTTGCTCCTTCTGCATCTCCCCTGCCTCGGCAACACAGTGCTCCAGCCTCTTTGTAACATGAGAGTCAACTCAGCAGCAAAGGGGATGCTGACCTCAGCCTAGGTAAAAACAGCGGGAGCTTTTGCAGGGGCAGAGGCGTCTTTTCTAAACCCACGTCTCCTCTTAAAAACAGAGGGCAGCAGGAGGAAGGGAAACACAAGAGAAACGAAGTACCGGAGAGAAAGTGGATAGTTCAGAGAAGAAGGGATTTCCCGTCATTTCCCCAGCTGGTGCTCTCCTGAACCACTACAAACAGAACTCAAAGGCTACTGCCGTGCAGCCCAGCGACTGGTGGACTAATGCACGGGGCCCGGGAGCAACTCGAGGTCTTACCCACAACTGGTTTTGCCCTATTTGAAATTACTTTCATTTCGCCTGGTGTACTTTAATTTTTGTCAGGTCCTGTCCTGGGCCAGGCAGGAGCTGGACCTGAATCAAAACTTTCCATTCTGGGTTCAGATTCAATCTGGACCTGCACAGACCAGAAAGATGCCTGGGCAGCAAGGGATGCTGGAGAGCGGAACAGGTATAAACACCATCTCCCCAAGCAGTCTGCTGCACCTTTCCACTTGAATCACAGACCCTGCCATTCTGTGCGGTCATAATTAGGCTCGAAAGGATTCAATGTTTGTTTTTTATGAACTCAGATGGATAATATTGATGTTTCTTTTCAAGTCCTTTTTTTCTTATTATTTTTATTGACTTGAATTTTTGCACAAGCAAGAAGTTTAGAACCACCTCAGAGACTAATTGCTGCTTATTCAACTTGTATTGACTGTGGAAGTCAAGCTTCATAATGGGTTCTGAAATAAAATCAGAAGTGTTGATAATCATCATCTTGCATGATATTAATTCCTTATTAATTGAATCCAAGATGGAAATGGAAGCTAAAAAAAAAAATGTGTTTCTAATAGAAATGCAGCACATCAAGATACTTTTGGAACTTCCTTTTTGGAATCTTTTACCACTGCTGGAGAGTTTTGTCTTTCGCTTACAGCTGACGAGAAGAGTTGAAGGTTATACACTCCATCTTTCAGGGCTTTTCTGTGCTTGTGGCTAGTAGGAGTGCAGGTGGTGACCAGTATGCACTGCCCTGATAACTTCCTCAAGGGGATTGGGTTGGATGTCTCACTATCCTTCCAAAACATCTCAGAAAGCTAATCTCCCATCCATAGAAGAAACTAATCCCATCCTGGGCAGATTTATGTACTCTGTTTCCAGTACCTCTAAACGCCTCACAGTCAGAAATGAGTCCGTGCCTCCCTGTCAGATAGGAAGGTTGATGGTCCTTCTTTCACACAGAAGGAACAGAAACAAAAAGAAACTATGCCATCCCCCCCGCCTCACACAGGAAGGCTGTGGCCGATGGGAATTAAAACTGAGCAATCCAGCAATCCTGAGCCCAAGCACAGCAGTCTGGCCACTGGGTTATTTTTCAGGTTACTCTACAGGCTCAGAAGATCTAATCATTTTGTAACTGTCCAGGACACAGGCAGAGATGTCTGGACCTGAAATGCCAACATCAGCTATCAATGCCTTGGAAAAGGAGAAGGGATGCAGGAAAATAAATGCTTGCTGCTTTCCTGGTGAGTGCTCCCTCGGGATGAACGCTGCTTTCTGCTGAGGGGATCTTATCTCGTGGGGCACAGCATGGCTCACCGGGTGGCAATATGTATTTGTTACTACTTCCAGCACGAAATTCAGATCCTGGGAGCGTTCCCAAGCTTGCAAGGGACACAGTTTGCTGTGGTGGCTCATAGCAGTTTGCCATCACTTAAGGACATGAGAGTTGTAAGCATACAAAGAATGGGTAGAAAGAGCCAAAGTTCTCAAGCAAAATCCACTACCAGACAAATTCCAGGAAATCTCAAGGGGTGAGAGCAAGGTCCTGAACAGGGGCTGAAACAGTAGAAGTGGTTTGGGCTTTCCCATTTCTGAAAGTATCTCAGAATTACAGCATACCTGAGCTTTTCCAAACCCTGGGAAAGATCAGCTTCAAAGTCAGGTCTCTCTGGATGTTATTTATTTTCATTTGTTCAGCCCTGACTTTAAAAGTATTATAAATTGTCCCCGGACTGAAAACCCAGTGTTTTGGCTGAATTTACTGCTTATTAAGGCAACTTCATTGGAGTGCTTTTCTAGAAACTGGTGCCCAAGTCAATTCTGGGGTCATGGGAAAAGCAGATTTAATGATGAGCTGGAGAGGCTAGGTCAGATGTGTGGTTTTAGATGCTGTAACTCTGCCATCCCTCTTTGCAGTTGTACTAGTACCCCTTCCCAGCTCATGTTTGTCCTAGCAGGCATCGTGAGACACAGGGAAGGTACAAGAATACATAATACAGTTTTTGTTTCTTTGTTTTTAAAGGGGAAATTACATGTTTTGGAGCCTGTCGGGGGGGATGTAGAGAGCCTTTCACTCCCCTCTTGGTCAATACTGATCTATAATACAGGTTGTCCAAGCTTGAAAGCTGACGGCAGCCTTGAGTTTAAGCCCTGTATCTTTCAGGCAAGGGGTCAAACACTGCTAAAATGTACCACTGTCTGGCACTTACTGCCCCAGGTCCATCCCAGACTTGAAGGACTGCCTGAATAACGGAGGCAGATCTCCCTGTTGACTTACAGAAAGTCATCCCTCCTGAACACAGCACCATGCACAGAGGAAGCAGGGAGGTTGCCCGTACTGGGACGAGTTTAAGGGGAGCAAGCCTCCCACCTCCATGACTCCAACCAACAGCTCGCTCCGATGTGCATCTGTGACTTACCAGACACCTGGAAGAGGCAGGCGGAGACCCCAACATCATTGGAAATGCTGCACTCGTAGCTACCGCTGGTGTCCCGGCTGACGCTGTCCACCTTCAGCTCCGAGTAGTCCTGCTGCTCTGCCAGGGGCTGTGCCAGCAGGGTCCCGTTGAAGCGCCAGACAGAGGTGGCCACCTTCATGGGGCTGCCCTTCAGCATGGTGCAGCGCAGGGTGACGCTGCGCCCCAGGCCCTGCCGCACGTCCTGGAAGGTCGGCTCTACCACGGGTGGGACTGGAGACCAAACACAGCAACAGAGGCGGATGCTGTCAGGGAATGGCCGTCTCGCTCAGCACGGACACCCCGGCAGTGCCACTGAGGAGACAGGCACCTATGATTTCCAAGAGGATATTTATTGTCTAGTGGGAGCCAGGCGCCATCAAACCAAAAGCAGTGATAGTCATCTGACTTCCCCTTCTGACTGGGCTGGGGGTACCTCCCACCTCCATCCCATTTATTAGGTAAGGGTGGCCTTTAGCAAGTACTCATCCCACAGTGAGACACCGCCAAGCCCTGCTCTTTCATGTCAGAAGTGCAACTCCAGCAGCTGAGCACCACAGCTGGGACTCAGTCCTCAGATCCTGACCAGAATAACCACGGTCCTCATACCCAGCATCAACTGCACCCCCTGAGCAGGCAGGTATGCTCCCAAGCAGTTACCTTCAAGTTCTTCCGGTCAATGTCCGACGAGGTTATCAGGGACACCGTGTTCAGATGGAGGGGTACACACGGGCTGTCCCCGCAGAGCACAGACCTGAAGGCGTGTTAGCGGGCCCCTCCCAAACACATCAATACAACCCATCAGGGACTGGCTACAGGGACTCTGGGTCCTCTTTTTATCTCTGGCAACAATTCACTGATGTTGGGAGGGAAGTCATGTCTCACCGTGTCTCGCCATGTCAGCTCCTCTGCCAGTAGTGTGAGAACGGTGATGTGTGGCCACCTCCTTAGCAAAACAAGGCTACTAAGTCTTGGTCTTTAGCACTTGCAAAAAATTCAGAGGAACCTTACAGTTTGGGCATTGTTAAGCAGAGCAAGGAGGAAGTCTGGATTAGTATTGCTTGAGTTACCCCTTATTTAATGCAGTGGCTGAGGACTTCAATCTCCACAGCCATCTGATGGACATGTTTCTCTTGCAATAACTCTTAATTAAAACACTACAGCATGGGAATAACCAGAATCTCTCCTTCTAAAATGAAAGGCTTCCTGAACACAAAACAGCTGTTAGCCCAAATGTAAAAGAGGGAGAACAGATTTATAGCAGCTCCAGGACAATCACAACTCACCTTCTCCAGATTCAAAGCACCTGCTTCTATGCACTACAGATCCACAAAACACCTGCCTCCTCTAGAGGTCCGCAGAGCTGCCAAGCACAACCAGGTCCAAAAACTTGCAACACACAGCATCTGCAGTGCCACAGACACAGCTCCACCAGGAACCACAGGTCACCCAGCATCCCTGCTGCCGTCAACACCACCATGCCTGGAGGGCTCCAGCACGCCAGTTTCTCCTCTCCCATAGCCTGACCCCAGCAAGACCCACCTCCAGCTCTGTAATATCAGCAACATCTCCATCTTCACCACAGGTGAAGATGGTGCACGCACCACCCCATAGCTCTGCATGCCCAGTGTCCCCTCTCCCAGGAACAGAGATGCGTCTGTGGGTACGCAGCGTACAAGCATCCCCTCCACCTGGCAGCCCCAGTTTGACCGTGGCTGATTGTTTTCTAGGTACCTGTTCTCAACTCTCAGCTTCTGGGCCTTTTGCTGCACTTAAGTGGATTAAAAGCAGCCCTTGACTGAGCCGACATTGCCGTGCTGAGTGGCATGGTCAGCTCATTACAGATGGCTTTGCTAGCAATGTGTCTCTGCGGGTGCTCCAAGCACTGACTTGCCTTTGGCTCACACGTCTCCCACCTCACGGTAAGAATAATGTGAGAAGTTGTTTGATTAGACCTAGTGCCATGAATATGTCATCTCCATCCCTAGCTGCTATCCCATTTCTTGGGTCACATCTGCTCCTTAATTGAAGCCGGTGGGGTCTCACATTATAATCAAGGCCAGCTGGTGATGTAGAAAAAAAAAAAAAAGATAAAAAGGGGAGAGAAAAGAAGGTTTAAAAAAACCGGCACAGCAGCACTAGATGTACTCAAAGCAATCTATCTCATGAGGAGGAAAAAGAAGAGTGGGAGAGCAGCTTCCTGCATTGCACTGAGCGGCACCTGTGTATGGAGCTGGGACAGAGGAAGAGAAAAGGTCTGAAATTGGACAAAGTTCCCCTTGCAAGAACAGATGCTGCAAGGGAAGAGCCCCCCTGGGC
>NW_009609911.1:19570-47738 GCF_000690535.1 Cariama cristata
AAGAGTGCCTGGGGACACAGAGGAGCCTGGCTGGGACACTCCAGATGCTTCCTTAGGTCACAGGAACAGCAGGGCAGCCAAGGATGCAGAAGATATTTAATCTTCTTCAGCTGGGAAATGGGATTTACTTGATTTGCACCGGGACAGACTCTGGGTCTATGTTATCACCTTGTGAAGGGAATGTCTGAAACTGCCTATGAAGTAAAAATCGGTTACATTTTCTCCTGTTGTCTCCGGCACTAGGAAACACCCAACGAGCATTAACTCTGCAAGTAGTCCTGGAGCCCCTGGGTTTTCTGGAGAGAGAGCTGAAGCAGGTCATCCCATCACTGCAAAGGATGCAGAACTACGCCAAGGGGCCGCTATTCCTGAAGGCTGCCGGTGGGTATGAAAGCAAAGAAAGGTCAACAGCAATTACAGAGCCAGACATCAGCTCTGGCCTCCAACACCTACTGGGGAGCCCACACTTCCTCAAGGAGGTTATAGACAAAAGGGAGACCCACCACCAAGGCACCGATTCAGTCCGCAGATCTGCGCAGATGACAACACAGCCTCTTCTCATCCCTGGCTTAAGTGCAAAAGAAACCTTGTTTAAATGAGCCGGTACTCTGACTCCCCAGAACTGGAAGCTGAACAGTTCCAGTACACCCAAGACGGTGACTGTCTCGGAGCAGAGACCTCCAACACGACTCCTGCGCAGACACCTTTAGGGAGCTGGAGGAAATGATAATGATTTTCCAGATGCCTGTAACACCCCCAGGGAAGCAGCATCCCGGCTGGCTATAAGGGAGCAGTATCTGGCTATTCTGGCTCACTAAGCTGCCATGGTGCTCTTTGGGGAGCTTGGGTATCAACCCCAGTTTTTAGCCCAGTTCCAAAGGTCGGTCCTTGTCCAGAGGCTTCTCAAATGCCTTTCTGTGTCTCCCCTGAACCCCAGTGCATGCAGCTGAAGTGCTCTTTTAAGCAGCAGGCGCGTTGCAGGCAGCAGGTTGCTACACTTCAAGGAGGAGCTAAAAAAACCTCTCTTGTATACAGCGCTTCGGGATCCCCTAGTAAGAAACACAGCAAACAAGTATAGACAATTACAGTTTTCTCTTAGCATACAGCTTAACTCTAGAAGAGCTAGCTGGCAGGAGGAGCGATGAAAGGGGTGACGAGGGCAGCACATTACTGTTCCAGGCAATGTTGAAGGAGCCAGGCTCCTCCAGCAACCTTGTTAAGATGCGGCTGCTGTGAAACACAAGGCAGGGTAGCCTGCCTTTGCAGCAGAATTAGCTTGTTAGGAGCAAATCAAATCAGCCGAACACAGGCAACCTACTCCAGTATGCCAGGCACCCTAAAGCAAAGCCAGGCTGCAGGCAGCTCCCTTGCTGAGAGCCAGAGCAGATGCTCTGCACTGAAGGGTTGCTAAGCTAGCACGGTGTTCACGATGATGATGGGCAAGAGCGAGGGAAGGACAACAGAGAAATATCAACTGTCAAGGCATGTTGCTTTGTGCCCCAATAACCTCTTGTTTTCTTGGTTTCACTGGAAATAACCAGGACTCAAGTGCTCGTCCTGCTAGACGAGTGAGAAGTGCACTGGCTCTGGAGCTGTGGTCAAGTCCGTAAGTATTTGTTTTAAGTCTGGTTTTGTTTTAGCCCTGAGAAAGGGAGGAGTGTTCTTCCTTACAAAAGCCAAAGAGCTTTCAGGGGAGACCACAGTCTGCTTGCACTCTTACTGTGCTGTCCTGCATGGGCACAGCTCAAGAAGGGGCACTCGGCAATCCCTGCAATGCTGATCGCTGCAGGTTCCCATCAAATTCAGACACCTCCAGTAGGCAAAGATGTTTCTTTCACCAACGATAAAGTCAGAGCATCCCAGGATGGCAGTGATGCACTACAGAAAGTTTTTCACTTGTGGGGTAAATACAGAAAAAAAAAAAAAGTGAAAAATTCTTTTTTTTTCACTTTAAAAAAATGAGGATGTTGTCACGAGGCTGCTTAATCTGATATGGATGAAAGGCAGAGAAAGGCTCATATTGGAGTGGACCGATGCACAGAAATCAGTGACAAGCTTAAACACAAACCAGCATCTGCAGAACAGGGAAACACTGAGTGAACAGACATCACGTTAAGAGCTCAGGCAAGAATTAAGGAGGTCGAAAATCCTGGACGCGATATGACACTGCTGTGCAAGACACATGCAAAGTCTGCTTTCCCACTGTAGCCTGATGCCTGTGAATAGCTTATCCTGCTCAATTCCCAAATGCTGGCTCCTTTTGAAAGGGCTGTCAGAGCTGAGGAGCTCACTCATAACCTGCTTTCTGACTCACAGGCAGCCCTTTCCCCCCCCTGTAGCCAGCGGGACCAGCGGCTGACACCAGCCATCTCTGTAGGTGCTCAGCTGCCCCCGTTGCACCGCTGGTCTATCGGCTGCCATGGGCTGCTGCACTCTCATTTTTCTCCAGGGATTTACTTCCCGCAACGCTTCCTCTGCTGCAAAGAGGACCACAGGGCAGCAATGTCCAGGTGGAAAAAGAGGAATACAAGCAGAAAGGTGGCCTGCCCGAGGCCACGTGAACCAGCAGCATCAGACAGCAGCAGCACAGGAGTCCTGTATCCTGACCCACACTTCAGTCCTTAGCCCAGGCTTCCTCCCCTGTGAAAAACACCCTCTACTCTACCCTCCAGGGTCAGTCATCATTTACATTTTTATTTAAATTTACAAAGCACAAACACACAATGTAAGTGATGGAAATAGCAAGCCTTGCTGGATTAGCAAGCAGCTTTATTTTCAGCAGCTGCCATCCCACTCTGCTGAATGACTCCCTCCAAGCTCAGCCATGCAATTGCAGCACCAGTGGGACTCCTGCTTGTAGTCTTCACCTTATCCCACGTGTGAGAGCTAACTGACCACTCACTTGCTGGACTAACATTGCAAAGGACACACAGATAACCTGGTATGAAAGACTGCACTTCGTGGTTAGTTACAATTATTAGCTGTGTTTCATTACGTGAAGTGGCTAACGACACCAGGCAGTGATTTCTCTCTCTGGAAAGCAAATCAGCACAGGCTGCTATTAGGGCCTTATGAGACCTATATGACCTCACCCAGCATCCATTTAAATTCTGATAGGTACCCTTCTGCAGTCATACTGGATGCAGTCTTCCCTAATCTTCTCCAGACAATGAAAGCAACCCCAGCAAAGGGTGCTTTCCTTGTCCAGCCCCTGATCCCATCATCTGGGGCAATAAAGATGTCACAGGCGTCAAAGATACTGCACCCCTGCTTTCACAGCAGGTAGAAAACTCCATGGTTTCAGCACCAGAAGAGACAAGAGCTCTCTACCTGAGCGTGCTAGAAGCTCTTTTATGGTCACAAGGCTGGGAAATCCCAGCTGAGCAATTCTGTTCCCTGCAACGGCACCCACACCCCAAGAACGCACATTAGGCACCAGCAGTTTTCCAATAAATATCCAACCAATATTTACAAGCCCAGTCTCATCTGCTTGTTTCTGAGAGATGATATAATTGAGTAGTTAGAAGAGGGGAGATAGAGGAAGGCTTCCTCAGCCTATTTCAGCTAAAAGCCAGAATCTCTTTCTTTCATCTTCTGTCTTTTGCCTTTGCACTTCAGTCTCCCCATGTATCAAGAGATAAAACGTGTATTTTTTGCAAAGTGCTTGAAAGCCAACGTGCAAGTATTGTTATTTCAAACAAAACAAATTTGTTTGAGTACATTTTCTGCTAGACAAGCGGGTGCAGGGACCGGAGAAGCAGGGCTCAGAGCAGAGGCGGCTTAGTTCTGTCCTAGTTCACTGATTTTAAAAGAAGAGCAAATGAAATGTATTCACCACCAGCTTTTCTGCTTTCCTCTTCTCTGAACTTTCCAAGCCAATTAGCTCAACCAGTCTTCACCTTGTTTTAATAAAGAGGGATTTACTAAAGGATTTCCTCTTCTGCATGATGAGCTGTGCTGATTAATACATGAGACCCCCTAGCTCACTTCACAGAGTGCTTTGAAGAAAGTCTGTCCTGGGTGGGAGCTTCCAGCCCTTCTGCCTCACAGATACGCTTCCTCAAAAAAGATCTGTCCCAGACATGCTGGAACTTCACTCAGACTCACTGCCCAATTAATTCATGCTAACAAGACACTACAAAGACAAGTATTCTCCTGCAGTGTAAAGCCACCTCATTCCCATGCCTCACTTACCTTCAAGTGCCTGGTTTCAAAACATTATGCACCCCTAATTGAAAAAGATAAGTGGGAAAAGATGGTGTACGTACAGAAGACACATACACATTTGTATGTGAAATGCATGCCGATAATCCTCCCCCCACCAACATACCACCCAATTAGCAAAGTTGTGCACGAGAGAAAGAGGGTGAGAGAGCGGGCATTTCAGAGCTAATACCTTCGAGTACTGCCAGACCAATGGCATAACCCAAATCTAGATTATTTTTTTTTTTGTCACAGACTAACTTGAAAATATTGTCTCTGACAGCCAATTTTGCTAGTTATAGCATGGTGGAGCAGGGTGACGGCTGGGGTGGATCTGGGATTCTCCTGCCCCCCCATACCCACTAGAGGGGAGCCCTCCCATGTGCAGCACTGTCAGACCACCAACTCCCCCCTCAGGTTCTGTCTTCTAGAAGATAACAAGCTGTCAGCTCATACCCATGCATCTGTTATTGCATGCTTCTGTTTAACAAATTGGGCTGGCAGTGACATGCCGCTCCCAATAGCATATAAATAGTTTAGATCCGAGCATTCACTAACAGTCAGCCAACGATACTCTTTCCGCAAAAGCATCCCATATGCATTAACTTTTGGCACAGAACCAGCTATCTTACTATTCAATAATTCATAGGTGAGCTACTCAGCTGGGTAGTTCTGGGAATAAAGCAACTCATCGCCAGTGCAAACTAAGGAAAATAAAATAAATAAATAAAAAAATCAACCCACAGAAAAGAACTAAATGAGATTCTTCTTCCAAAACACAGAATCCACGTCTTTCCTCTTCCTTCAGAGTTTATCACTGTTTTTTTTTTTCTTACCATCTAACCCATTTCCCTTGCTGCAGTTTAAGCCTACTGCAAGTCCTCCCCATAGGTGCTTTTATGTCCTAGTAATCAACTCTGTCCCATCCCCGGTTGCCCCCAACCTCAACAAATAGCAGAAGGAGAGAATTCTTAGTCCTCTTGTCCTCTCCCAAAGTCTTTGACAAGATGATGTTGATGTTTTTTATATGTGTATGTGCATATATCTTTACAATTCCTCTTTCTCTCCTTCCTCTGCTCTTCAGCTGGCAGCGGCACAGCTTTAGTTCTATTTAGATTTTGTTTTCTCTGGGCAGAAAAACTGTCCTAGAGTTTTAAATGCCAGAGGAATCACATGCAAAAAGTTTGGGAAAGGAGAAAATAAAAGAGAAACCTGAATCGACAGCTGTGTCTCTCCCCATGTGCCTGGCAGAGACAAGCAGGGCACAGGGGACTGTAATGGGGCAGAGATGGGGAGGTGCCATTTGCAACCTTGTGAGCAGAAACAGAGCTGCTTGGCCCATCACAGCAGAATGCATTCCCTGTGCTTCCATCCACGGTGTGAAGAAGGGAAAATAAAGGGAAAACAGCCTATTGGTGATGTTCATTGTCCTAGGATAGGCCTTTCACATTCCTGACAAGGATTTGGAACAACTGAGACAAGGCTGATCACCCCCTCGCCCCAAGTTTGACAGCAAACCTGGAGCTAGCTGGAACAGAACTTTAAAGCCCAATGTTATCCCATCTAACTTCAGGCTCTTCATTGAGGCACCCAAGTTAGGAACACCATATCTCTCCAAAGCCCCCGAGTGAGAGGGACATCTCCAGAGGACGATCTGGATGGTAGGAATCCCTAGCTGCCATCACCTTCCTCTGTCCTGTGCCTGCACAGGGAGCCTCAGGTGATCCCAGCCCTGACATCTCTGCTCGCTGGGACGAACGCAGACCAAAGTAAATGTTCGTGTGACACCTGCACAGAAGTGGCCAGTGCCACCCCTATGTATGGACCTCTCCATGAACTCTCAGTGCCCTGTTTAACGAGTTCATCCGTAAGCTGAGACATAACACGCATCGGAAACTTGGGCAGCACATCCTGCTCTTGGACAGGAGACACCTCCTGTGTTCGAGCTGCTGTGTGCCACAACGGAGCTACCCTGGGCAGGAAAACAGACACCAGCCTGCACATTCCCCATAGCAAATGTAGTGATAAATCTTTGGACTCCGGACAGCATCCAATTAGTGCCAGTGCTAGGGCTTATGTCCAGAGTACGCAGCTGCTGCCTACAAGGAATTGACTGAGGAGCTCACCCATCACCAGAGCAGCTACCAGGTGGAGGTGACTGCTGACTCCAAGTAGCAATCCAGTTGCAACAGGCTCCTATTCCATCCCCAGCTTCCTGAGCAATTCAATTGCCTCTGTATGTTTAGACGCTTTTAATAAAAGGACTGAAAGTTAAAAGCAGGGAGGCTGCAGGAGAAAGTGCCTCCGAGAGCTGCAATCCTGTCAAACTGGAGAAGAGTCCCTGCTTTAGAAATGCCATGATTATCAGGGCCACAGGTGGTCAGAGCCTTCTGCTCACAGCATTACCTCACCTTCTGTTTTCAGTTTGAAAACTAAATTGGGAGCACTAGATGATCCCTCCACAGCTGCTTTCCAAACAGGCAGGCAAAGCATGAGGCAGCATAGCCAAAAGCAGAAATGTTGATTAAAAAATCGGATCTGCTTTAATGATGGAGTGGTGGGATCAGAGCTGGAGGGGGCAGAGATCCAAGCCAGAAAGAGCCTGGTATGGCAAGGAAGGCCATCCGAGGCAATTAAGATAATCAAATATTAATCAGCACTCCTTAATACATTTACTTTGATTTCTTTGTCTGTACTAGTAAGCAAAAAAGGATGCGTGGGGCAAAGCTAGACCAGCAAGAGTTAATACTGTGGTTCTCCACCTATCTACAGAGTAGAAAGATGACAAGCTTCCCTGTACAAACCAGTCTTTCCTTCAGCCTCTCCTTCAGGCCTAGTAGGGAATTTTGGTCCAAGGAGGAAGAACTCAGCATACAGCAACACCCAGTTCTCCACCACTTCTCTATCCGCTGCCTTGGAGTTCTGCTGGCAATTGTCTAATATCCTGCTCTGCTAACTGTCATCATTACCCCATTTTTCCATCCTTCACCCTTGATTGATCTTGATTCATCTGAGGAAGATGATGACAATGAAAATGTAACCATTCAGGAAGAGGCTGAAAGGGTGCTCAAACTAAAAGATTTATGGCAAACGTTCAGTTTCATAGATGAAGCAGCTGAAGTCAACAGATATCGAAGCAATTTTTCCCTTAAGAATTAATGTAACAAGGGGGGTGGTGCATACAGGAACTTAAGAAATGCATGCAATTTAAAAACACAGGATCAGTATATATAGCATAGAGAAAGGAAAGGCAAGAACATTTTTTTCTGTAAGCTTTTTTGCTGTCACACTCTGGATGGCTACCTCTTCATCACTGTCATCATCATCTTCAGATGAAACAAGGTAGATCAAATCAATCATGGGTGAAGGAAGGAAAAATGACGATAGGTTCAGGCGGTCCATCAGATGGAATGGCTGAGGTCTTTCAGAACAGTGACCGTCTCCAAAAAGCCGGCTGCCAAATAGCCACCATCTCTGCCAGCTGAAAGTCCTGTCTTCTCCCCTCCATCCTTCACACCATTACCTGCATGCATTTAAAACATGTGAATTTCCTAAGTGTCTACGTCCGACTCCTCCTCTGTAATTAATTATGAAAAAAATGCTTTATCTGTCGTATCACAGCTTTTCATGAATGTACCTTCAGCGGATTGCTGGTTACAGAGAATCACCTCCCTACACCTTATTCCCAAAACTGCTAACCACCTATGGACACAGCAGAGGATTTGGCAGTCCCATTTTTTCAGGTCTAGATGACACTGCCTGTCTCGGAGAAGGGCAAGAACTCGAGCTATGGAGGACTCGCTCCCTCGTTGGAAACCTCATGTCTTCTCTCTATGTTGCCACGGTGTTTCCAGAGAAGCGGCAGCATACCAGCCTCGCTGCTGAAGCAGACGCAGCCCTGCAGCTCTCACCTTTCCCTGCATTAGGAAGAGCACTGTCACTTCTGATGGCTGCAGGTCTCATGGGCTCCCTAAAATCACCCTCTGGGGCTTGGGGTCTCCCCTGCTGCAGAGAGCATGGGAAGGAGGCCAATGACAGAACTGGCAATCGTTCAGGGACAGCATCCTGCTCCCTCGACCACCCCATCTGGCTATCAGCTCTGTCCCATCTCCTCTGGGCTTGGACCAGGAGAGGGAAATGTATTAACAGTCTTGCTCACTGGATAAATCTGCCTTGACATTCGATTTTCCAGGCTGCTTCTGTGGCTGACCTCAAACTGGGCCAGCACTGCAGGAACCATTTGGAGGAGCAGCATCCCTGTAATGTGGGCACATGCCTATCTCATACAGACACTTTTTCATGTTGACTGAGGAGGACTCAAGCTGCAGCAAAGGCAATATGCAGGACAAGTGGGAAGTACACACTCCATTTCTTCTCCTGATGCCTGGATTTTCACCCAACAGATAAATGCCTGAAGCTGGTTCCATAAAGTTTCCATGGTTCGCATTCCCAACTCTTCTGGGACACAAAAAGTAAGGCCGTTATCTTCCTAGTTCTCACCCATTGCATCAAGATCTGAAAGTGGATCCTGGCCTGAGTCAATCCATCAGCAATTATCAGCCCAAGGGGTTGCGGCAGCACACACTGTAACACGGCACCCTGCTCCTTCCAGCCTCTCCGTGACAGACAATAATACCTCCCAGAATCAGATACCCCAGGTGAAATGGACATTTTAAACAAGTTTCAGCAATGTTTGCTGAGCCATCCCACTCTGGTGGGCAGGCAGAAGATATAATTCTGTGTACAGCTCTGGAAAGAACCTGTGTGGACTTAAATCTGGGAATATCTGTGGCTAAATCTGTGACAAAAGCCAGAGATGATGGAAAGACAGGATTCTCGATGGCCTGTTTGCAAGGCACTAGCTGGATCCGTATGCCTTGATCAGAATTAATCAGTGCAAAAACGGCGGAATAAGAGAGTAACAGCAGATCATAAAAATCTTAAAAATGCTACAGAAAGTAGGAAAGATGGGGGGAAACTTCATCTAGCCAGTCTTTGAGGGGAAGTTTGTGGTACCATCCTGCAAACATCAGAGGAGATAAAATTATTCTGTACTCTCCATGCTTGTATTGCCTGTGGGAGTACTAACATGAACCAATTGGGTCAATGTAAGCAGAGGAGAGCTCAGAACAAACGGCAATAAACCTTTTTATTCCTCACTGATTCCAGAAAAAAAAAAACTCATGGAAGATGAATGTGGGATGCAACTTTACAAGTTAAAAAATGAATGATGATTAATATAGTTTTATGGGTCATTGGCAGACAAACTGGGCAGTGTTTGAGAAAGCAACAAGAAAAGTAACTATCTTGTCATAACATCCTCAGGCATTGGAAAGATCCTGGCTTGCTTCCACATGACAGACTAATTGAAGATGTAATACTATTCAAATGCAGCCCACATCAAGCAGATTAAAAACACATTAACTGAAAGAGTTCAAAAAGAAATTTTAAATGGGTACACGCACCACTGAGATGTCTCTAGTGAGAGGGAAGACCTTCTCTAGGAAGACCTCTCTAGTGAGATCCCATATGAACCTCTTAAACTGATGCTATTTCGTCAAGGTCAAAGATCCAACCAGTAGGTTAGCATAGCTAAATCATATAAATTATAAAATCCCTGGTTTCAGCTCTGTAGCCAACATCACAGAAAACCACCTTTGGTGTCTGAATGACCTTACGACGACTTGCAGCTGGGGTGACTGAGTGCAGACTTTGGCACAGCTCTGGGATGAGGCTTGTGCTTTGCTTCCTTCCCTCCCACACAAAGGCAGTGCTTTAATGGGCAGTAACTGACAATCACCATCCTTAAGTGCCTATGTCAGGGTAAGATACCAACATCGGTAGAGGGGACAAAATACGCAGCAGTAAATAACATACTAGAGAGACACCTCATACAAGACAACTTGGTTTGCTTGATGGAAGGGGCTTATGGTAACTGCATTCAATTTATCTTGGATAATCATAGAATCATAGAACAGTTTGGGTTGGAAGAGACTTTTAAAGGACATAATGTAAAGGTCGGGAAAGAAAACTGTTGAGGAAAGAATGTGTTGCTCTTGTCAGGAAAGAGACAACAACTCCAAGAGGAACCTGAGTTGATGTAACCCAGTGAACATCAGCTTTCAGCTTAGTTCTGTAGTCCAAAGGTGTCTACATCCTCGGATGATTAAGCCAAAGCTTACTAAACGTATTGTGAAATGGGCATCACCTCTGCATCTGCATCAGTGAGAGCATTTTTGAAAATCTGTTTAATACGGGTGACCATGCTGCCAGAATGATGTTGAAAAAAAAAAAATAAAATGAGAGGAGGGCTATAAAAATGAATCAAGGACTGGAAAACATGCCTTGCAGTGAATGGCTAAAGAGACTCTGGATTGCATACTGAAAAAAGGCTAAGAGATTACTTGTTCTGGTGGCTGAGACTACACAAGGAAGAGACTGCTGATAACAAACAGCTCTTTATGTGAGAAGACAAAGGCATAAACAGAGCTTGTAGTTGGAAACCGAAATGAGACAGGCTTAGATTAAGTCATGACAACTGAACCATGAGAGTAAAAAAAATGTTGGAACAACTTACTGAGACACACACGGAATTCTCTGTCACTTCAGTCTGTGAGCAGATGCTGCACTGAAAATGTACAAATAATCCAAGTTTAGTTCCACAAAGGTAAACTCACCTTGTTCCTCAGCTCCACTAGTGAGAGAGACTATGCTTGGCACGTAACTAACTCTCCTGTCTAGACAAACAGCACAAAACGGTTAGAAACTGATTCAAAGAGCTTTTGCTTTCTCATACTGATCAGGAAGCTGGAGTCCCAGCATTTTGGGTAGGTGGGCTAGAGCACGTAAGCTTCTCCAAATGGTTTTCAAAAAAACAAAAAACCCCGCCACAAACCCCAACCATCTTTCCTCCTCTCTTTAAAACCTGTAGGTAGTTTCATTTGCATCTTTTCATTTATGCCTGTCAGTTGGTTCCTAGAAAGATAAACAGAATGAAAATTTGCCCATTTCCATGCATAAACTTGGACTTTCGCAAGGCCTCGTTACAAGCAGCCCAAGGGGAAGAGAAAAATCCACAAATCACGTAAACCCATTTTGAGTGATGCTCTGTTTTCCTCTGACCCAGACAACTGCCACCATCTTCTCATCCCTTTAGACCCATTATGCTCTTTCCAGCAAACCACCTCAGATGGAGGGCTGCTCCCTTTCTCTCCAGCCCCAGTTCCCCATTTTACAGCACACCAGGATGTTGGCTAAAGGCCCTGTATTATGCACAAGCTGTGAACTACTCAGAAAAATCCCAGCAGACCTAACACTATTAAGCCCATCTATATTGCATTAAGTTGTTATTAGCTACTGTATTCTAGCTTATGATCAGGACAGTAAAATACCTCTTTGCAATCAGCACTTGGTAAGGAAAATCCCTGTTCAGTGCAAATTTTTGTTTATTATTTATTATTTATTGTTCTCCTGACCTCAATCACAGCCACTGTCAGGAACCCTTGTTAGTTTTGGCACCCCAACCAGTTCCTCCCATCAAATGTTTGGTTCAGTTGAGCTCAGAGTTGTAGCATGTTTGCGACGGATGAGATTTACAGCACTCATTTCATCAGATGTGAGAGCAGGTCACAACAGATCAAGAGCCTACAAAGGGTCCGTTGGAATGGCCTTCAGTTGCCATTCTTTCTCTAACCAACAGGGTTTTATCCCAGAAGCTTCTTTGCCATTTTATTTTCAGTCTCTTCTACATCCCATTCATTCCCTTGCACCTTGGCAAATAAGCAAACAGTCTCAGAAGTCAGCTTCCTCCCAATCAACAGTAATGAAAAATTTCCATGGTTTCCTGCGATCACACACAACCCTAGAAACAAGGACTCCGAAATCATACAAAATGCAACAGGTCTGCACGCAACTAGGAAATTTATGCAAGTCTGTCAGTTCCTAGGATCAACGATGGTTTTGCAGGTTCATCATTGTGTTCATAAAAGAAAACCACCTGTTTTACCTCAAGTCCTGGTGGGCAATTAAATTTGAATCAGAAGCAAAAGCTGAGATAAGGTAGGAGCATGTGCACACACGTGCTTATTTGTGTCTGCAATAGTGAGGTCAAGAGGAATGGAAATCAGGAACTATATGAAATAAAATAGGGTGAGAGGGGTGCATGCTGGAAATGTGATCTCTGTTTGCTGAGAGAACACTTTCCTGGCTTCAAGGAAAAACCAGTTTCTTTCGAAGAGACTGGCCTAAGTGGAAAAGCACAAACTAGTAACTGCACGGTTGTTTCCCCACAGAAAGCTCCAAAAGACCCCTATGCCCTTCCTAGAAACTGAACCCTCAGCCTCCCAGTACAGTGTCCCAGCACACAACTGGCAGCAGGAAGACCTGCTGGCATGTAGAGAAATCCCCAAATCAGGGAGAAAAGCAAATGCGCAGGCACAATGCCATGGCACCACATAGTTCTCTCTAGGAAAGAGGCTGGGGGAAAAGAGCCTTTGCTCCCCTGGCACAGGTCTGACATCCTAAGCTCCCCTGCAGGTACGGACAGCAGGTATGGACAGCTGTTTTCTCTTCTCTGTGCTTCAGGCTCTTGTGCAGAGGCTGAGAGTTATCATGAGAAAATGAATTGCTTTTTTTGCCTGCTTGGTGTTTTCCTGGTTCCCCATGTGAGTTCTGGTCCGTGGCATCTCTCCCCACAGCTGGGCACTGAACATGCTCATGTTCTGGTCATCCAGACGCAGAATTTGATAGGGACAGGGTATTCCTCCTTTCCTGCCCTGTGACCCCAGCCTTAAAATATGAGAGCTGGCCCCAGCTTTTTAACTCCCTCCATCTACCACTGTCCTTGCCCCATGTCTCCAGATGCCACTGTTGCCCGCATATAGCGCATGCCTACCCAAATATACTTTGCTCAGGTGTCAGGAGCAGCTCTCTCTTTTCCTAGAACATATATACAAAACCTTCCCATCCTCTTAGCTCTCCTATCCCCAGTCTTTTCCACCGGCTTTTCACTTTCAAATATACCCACTACCCCCAACCCATACAAGCAGGTACCATCTGCTACTCTCCCTAACGTGTTCCCCAGAAACTCAGATCCCAGTCCTGCTCATCACCTCTGGCAGAGAATATCCCACCACCCCATGCTCCAGGACCCATGGCCCTTTATCTGCCTTGGTCCAGTTCCCATGTCCCCTGGACATGTACCGGTGCTGCACAGACAAAGAGAGAAAGTTTGGCAACAGCTGCCATGCCAAGCTCACCATCTCTGACCTGCTGACTGGAGGTAAATGCATGACAGAAGCACTCACAGTGTACGTTGGAGAGGAACCTGGGTCACATCCCCATGCAAACAGAAGCAGAGCCAGGACAATGTCTCGATGCAGCCTGGGTACCACCAGCTGTATCCCAGTTTGGATATCTTTGATACAGGTGCTTTCACCTATGTCCTAAACCCAGACAATAACAACAGGGCTCAAAACCAAAGTGGTTTCTTGAGAATGACAAGATGGGAAGCTCTGGGAAAGTGTCTGACGGTACTTCGGCAGCATTGTACTTTGTGGCTTAAAGACAAGGACACGCTTGGGCGAGACCCAAACATGCACAGCCTTGCAGGACGCCGAGCACAAAGCGCTTGAGAGGATTCTGGAGTTGTTTTTTATCCCAACAAGTTGATGTACAGCTAGGTCCTACAGGGAAAATAGCTTCCATGGCAGGAAAACCTTAAAAGGAGTGTCTGAATTAGAACAATACCAGATGTGGTCTTCAGCCCTGAAAGGGCCCCGGTAGGTGAGCAATTGTCCGCAGAGAGATGACCAAGACTGTCTGCCATCCACTGTGTCTATACAGCTCTTGTCTCTCCTTTAATGACAAAACTGTATAGCTTGGCTGTCTCTCTCCCTTGATAAAATTAAATTGCTCTTCCTGGAGAGTCCGGCCAAAAACCAGGATAATGGCAGCTTATGGAAAGTGTATTTGTTTCTCCCAACAATATCTGAGAAATGGATTAGCTGATTTACACCAGTTCTCTTCTGAACAAACAAATTCATCTCGCTAGGCGAGGAGTTCTCACACAAGCTTTCACTCAGCCTATCGTTACAACTGCAGAGGTGTTTAAAGATGAGCAATGAGCTGCACAAAGGCTGAGCAGCAGTGCAGGCAGGCTGAAATCTCACGTAGCAGACCCAGGTCCCCTCTTTAAGGAGGGCTCCCACCTTCCTCATCCACATATCTGGGTGTCATCCTCTCTTCTTTCACAGTCATTTACCCAGGGCACAGTGAGGATGAGGAGGTCTCCCGGTACTTCGCCTCTGACCTGTGGTGCCACAGACTGAACATGCCAGCTTTGCAAAATCTGCTCCCCAGCCTTCACCGCTCCAGTGAATTCTCCCTGCCATCTGGACCTTTTGCTTTATGTCTCAAGTCTCCTATATCTCCTGGCCACCATGGCATGCAGACCTGCTCTGTCAGACCAATTTCAATCAAAGAGGTAAATCAGAAAAGCTCTCGGAGCGCAAGGGAGACTTCCCAAGAAAACCTCGGTGAGTGGCAGCACACGGGAACCTTCCCCACAAGGCAGCAAGCAGAGAAGAGACCAGGGTCCTGTGGAGCAAGTCCTAACTGCTATACAGCGAGGGGAAAAATTTAGACTAGCCAAAATTCATACAACCGCTTTACCCTGTGAAAGACATTTTTCTCCAAAGCTGCGTACACCAAGCGCTACAAAAAAGCAGCACTAGGAGTCCTGGGGCTTTGCTCCACAAATATAAATGTAGTCACAAAGAAGGAGGTTTTAGCTAAGCATCCTTAGCTTAGGGCTTTGCTCCACAAACATAAAGGTAGTCACAAAGAAGGAGGTTTTAGCTACGTATTCTTAGCCTGTCAGACTACCTGCCTCTTGCTGCCATGAGGTTGGCAGGAGGGTAGGGCCAACAAGTCCTAGACAAAAAGGAGCCATCCTCTTTTCAGCTATATTTGATACAACCCCATCTTAAGACCTAGTTTGAAATTGATGTAAGTGCTGTCACAGCCTCCGTCTGCCAAGCCCCAGGACCAATAGATGGTAATTGTTAAAACAAATCTGAGGCCAGCTAAGCCTCTGTGGTCGTTACTGTGCTCTGAACCGTGGCCATTTGCGTTTACAGCCATGACGGAGTAAAACTGATTCCTCCTTCAGCCTGTCCTTAGACTGACAACTCTAATTAGTTGTTAGCAGCCCAGGCACTGGGAAGCGGAGTGAGCAATCCTAACGCTGTATCGCTGAGGGCAGGGCTACGTGCACAAACACAAGCTCTAAGCGACTTAATCCCAGACACAATACTGCAAGGGGAAAGTATGTTGGCAATCAGGAACAAAACTCTCTGCTCTTAATGGAGGGAGCAAGGGGGTTCTATGTATTGATAGAAACAGAGAGATAACATGTATACTCTCAGCTTAGTCACGCAAACCTCTGTACAACAAATTAGGAGATAAACAGGAAGGATTTCCATCAAAGTGGAACCTAACAACCAGGTCAGGCTTTGTTCAGACTGGTGGTTCGAGATCATGCCCATGACTACAAATTATTTTCTTCTTTTTGCTAATGAAGATCTCCAGTTTTGCAAACACTGAACTGGCAAAAGGCACAGTTTTCCCATGGCTTTGAATACAGACACACCTTCCCCAGAACATCAGTTCATTCTTAAGCCTATGACGGTCTAAAATGAACCAGAACATCCCAGAGCTCTGGTTGGTAAGAGAGCCCGAGGTTTCCGTCTCTCGGAAGCAAGACCTGTACCATGTAGAACAGCAGTACTGAAGCATGAACGGAAGGGCAGGAAAGCCCCAGTCACCGCAAGGGTGGAAAATTCACCTTCTGCCCCCAAGTTAGCTCCTGAGCTGCGCTCCTCAGCTTGGAGGAGGGTGTCAGGACAGACCTCACTGATGAAAATAATGGGGAAAAAAAAATAATGATTTAAACAGTCACTATTAATAAATACACTCTGAAATGAAACCAGCCAGGTCTAAAATTCTTAGCAGATGGCTCCATACTCCAGCTCACATGGCCAGGCAGCAAGACAGATAAGCCAGCTCAGCCACAGATAGGGGTTAGCTCTGGCCACAGCCAGCCTCATTTCTCTTCCACTCCCTTCACATAGGCAGGCAGAACTGCAGGGAGCTCTCAGGAGCCAAAAGCCCGGTCCTAACCGCTCTGCAGAAACATCTCCATGCCAAGAGCACGTCTCAAGAGCGCTTTTAACAGAGCAGTTAATATCCAAGCTTATGTTTCAGAGGCGGCAGGGCACCAGCAAAGAGCACTGACATTGAGCTATGGCTTCAACAGTTGATCGAAACGGTTTAATGCATTTCCATTTCCAGTTGCGCGGATCCAGCTATCCTTGTTACTTATTTACACTATCAGCCCCTCCTCTCCTCCCTGCTCTTCTGTTTGCTACATAGATAACAGGAGAAATTGATGCTGACTATTGCCCGCCTGATGTACAGCATTGTCAATGGGTTTAGCAGGATTTTAAAGAGGAATGAGTCAACAGCGTGTGACCAGGAATAACATTTGTCAGTGTGTGAGCTTGAATAGGAAAACATATCTGTGCCCACCTGAACATTACTTTAAGTGACAAGGGCAACAGATGCCCCAGCAGGACCTGTTCTGGCTGCCTTCCAGGTCAGGGCAGAGCCAGACCTGCTGGTCACCGGCCCTATGGCAATGCCTATGTCTGGGACTACGCAATAGCTCCTGAAGTCCTGATAACCATAACTGCCCCTCCAAAGAGAAGGTCAGTCTGTTCCCTGATGACAACTGATATTCACTATGCTTTGAAGATAAAGCACAATAATCCGCCTGCTGCTTAATGTGGCAAAACTCTACCTAAGGGCAGTAATTGTAATCCTTTGGAGGTCAATCCCAGATGATTGTGGACTATTATTTTGGATCCAGAAGGGTCCAAATTTGCAGGTCATGTTATTTCAGGGAAGGAGACGCTCAGGTTAATTCCTTTTCTAGTCTTTCTTCCTGCCAAGATCTCACCTGCTGAAATGGTCTAATTAACACTCATTTGCTACCTTTTGAGCGTTTGACTTTACAAACTTACTAATGTACCCTGCAAGTATTTTACACATATGTAATGCACACAAGCACACACCTGGTAAAGCTGCTGTTCTGCACTCATCCACTGATGGGGAAATGGAAAGCGTTGTATACAAACACACATAACACCTCTCCCTTCCACTTGCAACACGCTGGCCATACGGTATCCTGCCCTTAGCCTTGTGTAGCCAGACCAATTAAATATAAACTGTTCAAAGGTCCCCAGACAAAAGAGATGTGTCTGCTCAGCCCAGTAAGAAAGGTCAACTCTGCCTGAAAGCAGCATTGAGTGTGTCAGCCCTGCTTAGCCCGCTGGCTTTTGTGTACACAGGCATTCAGACAGGCACTCCGGGACCCTGTGGTCATACTCACACTGCACGTTGAGCTGCACCAGGGCTTCCCGGGGTCTGATGTTAAAGCCGTTGTACCTGGCTGTCTGACACTTATAGGTCCCGCTCATTTCTCGGCTCACGCTCTCCAGGCACAGCTTCCCATCGTACGTCTCCATCGTCATTGTTCCTGAAGGCATGGGCAATTCCTTATCTACCCGGGACCAGATGATGGGTGGCTTGGGCTTCCCTCGAACTTCACACTGCAGCTCAGCCCTGGAGCCCTCCCGGACGGTGATGGTGGACTGACCCTTAGGGACACTGATGGTTGGTGGCACTAAAAGGGAGAGAAGAAGGGAATCGTTTTACACCTAGTTTCCAGCGAGCAAAGAACATTCTTGAGATGCTTGTGATTGAATCACACCAACAGCCTTGAACTCCAAAGGTTTCCCCTTGACACACTGCAACCCCTACAGAAACACATTGCCCATGTAAGTCATCCTACAGGGTCTGGAGCTGCAGGGTACCAAGGAAGATCTCGGTTTCTCCAACAACGTAACCCAATAGCGATGGCAAGTGCCAGCTATATTGGGATATTCCTCCATCTCACATCCCTCTGGCTGCAAAATGCTGTCCAGCAGCAGGGCGAGCACCGAGGAACACAAAGGCAAAAGCTGCTTTGATCCATTTCTCAATTTCTGGTCAGCGAATTTCCCAAGTGGAACTGCAGTCTTTTGGCCAAGAAATAGAAGTTGTATCTGCCTTTGTTCCCCTTGTTCAGGCCAGACCAAAGCCAAGACTTACAGGATTAGTGCTTGTAGATCGCATCTCCAGCCTTATCAGATGTCCGGGATCCCTGTTTGCTCCTAAACCACAGCAAGGAGCCAGCTCTGTTAAGTGTCTTTGCTTGCTTTATGCTGAGATTCACAGCACAGCAGTTATCTCTGGCTCACTTGAGAGAGAGATGGGTCTCAGCAAAGATCACTTCTGGCATCCCTTCCAGGCTGGGATGAGATGACCCAGCAGAATTGCTGCTGAGCTGGGGCTAGAACTAGAGGCACAGTAACACTCGAGAAATATCCAGCTATCAACTGACAAACAAAACTTTGTCAATAAACAAAGCTCAAAAGAAACCCAATGATTACAGCTAAAGAGTGCAGAGGTGTCAGTGGGAAGAGGTTTGTTGTTCACATCCCCAACCCCACCAAGAACCCAGGAAGAGGATGTTTATGTTAAAACCCATGTAATATTGACATTTGATTTGCATTAGGCTTCAGCATTAACAGTTCAACTGAGGTAAATATGGCCACAATCATTTTCTGAAAGCTCCTTTCTCAGCCCTTCCTGCTGGCAGCGACAACACTTGGATTGGCACTTCCATAACTGCAAGAGCCACGTACTTTGTTTCCATTCAAATCAAAGTTTAGAACTACTGCAACAAGCTGGTTTGACCGATGTTAGCTCAATTCAGCTCCAGCAAAGGAGAGCGTGCTACAATAATTGTATATGTTACAGCCCACAGCTGCTTTATGAGCAAATTTAGGATGGCTCCAGCCCAATCTCCCTCTGCGGTGACCTCCCTATGCAACAGAGAGGCCACATTTTCAATTTGCAAGTCTCCTGTGGGCTGGGGAATCTCATCACACCTTATCCTGCACAGCGCGAAGCGATGACAGCACCCTCGGCGCCTGGCACTGCCAGCAGCTGCTCACCTGGCGAGAGGCAATTTTCTCCATGGGGAAAAGCTGTAAATCGCATTTGAAGATTTTTTTTTTTTTTTTTAATTAAAGCTATCTCCTCTGAGCCACTCAGTGGAGGCAGCCACCTTGGTGAGCGCTGGCTTTGCTCAGTGGGGAAACATGGAGCCACTGCTCCTCCTGCTCTGATCCTGCTGTCTGGGGAAAACCCGCTGGGTTTTTATGTGGGAACCAGATGTCGGAGGTGGCTCGTTGCTGTTTGTGGGGATGCCACACACTGGACAGACTTGGCCACTGTGTGGAGTGTCGCTCCGGCAGGGATGGCTATTTTCACTCCCTGGGTCACAAATCGGTCCTGCTGGCCCAGGCTGCCAAAGAGAGGTTTCAAAACACCCCAGGCTGCCCTCCTGCCCCCCTTCCCCATCAGCAGCATCCACATGAGCACGTGAGGCTCACCCTCCACCAGACAGGATAGGGCATGGGGCAACCTGCCACCGCAGACACCTCCTTTAAGGTAGCAACTGGCTGGTGCTTGGACCAACACCTGCGCCAGCAGACACTGTCCACAGCCTTTTGGTGGGATTATCCAGGGTCTCCCAACCCCTCGCAGCCTCCTACCCTTGCAGCCTTAAACACAACTGCACTCTGCCATCTAGTGAGCTTGGGCAAAAAAGATTGCTCCTGGCAGCAGCAGACACACAAGGTCAGGAGAGCTGGCTTTCCACCAGGATTGAGGGGTTCTCCCAGCTTTTTCCCTGCTGGTACAACATAGTTGGTGTCTGCTGGCCCGGAGAGGGCTCTGCCTTCCAGGGCTGCCAGCAGAAGGGCAGCACCAGCCTTTGGTGTGTAGTGGGTCCATTGCCTGGTCAGAGCTCGGTCTCCATGCTGCTAAAGAGCACGGGGCGCAGTCCCGTTGGGAGCAGGCTGGCCTCAGCACTTCTGCTGGGAGGCAGGAGCTTCCCAAAGCATCAAAAGCAGTCGCAGAACTTTCTGCTGGGAGGATGAAGTGAGCAATGTCCAGAATCAAGACTGGGACCAGCCTGGCCTATGGATCCAGCACAACCAGGGATTGAGAAGAAACTTTCCGTGAAGGTTCAGGACAAAAATCTGTGGGCAGCTGGCTTCCCTTGGGAAGCTCAATGCTGCTTTGTGCTGCTTTGTGCCGTACCCTCAAGGTGCTGGAAAGGCAGCAAGATGACATGGATGTAATGGAGAGCAGAGCCGGACCCACCAGTTACCCAGAAACAAAAAAGCAGCCTGGAGACCCTGTCTTGCAGTCCCCAAGGTGACTGACAAACACACTTACGGATTAGTCCTGTCCTCACCAAGCCGTGGGGTGAAGCTTTGACCCTGATTTTAAAGGAGGGAGGCATTTATAACACTTGGATTCCTACAGAGAGTGCCCAAGACAGATTGCAATTGCAATCCCGTAAACATTAAAGCTCTTCACAGAATTTGCTATGACAGATGATACCAATCTCCTGGCCACAGCTCTGAAAAAAGGGACATTCCTCATAAGCAATGCCAAAGAGAGGAAAGAACAGCTTTTTTTTCCTCTTTTACTCCTTTCTAAGGAAAAGGACATTTGAAATTTGGTGCAATACCATCCACTCTTTCTTCCTTCACAATTTGGAGGCTTCTTTGAACAATCATATTCTAAACCTGCCTCTGTAGCTTTGACTGGATGGCACTTTGGACTTTTTATAGGGAAAAAAACATAAAGGACGATCTGCTTGGTGCACGGCACATCTGGCAGAGATGTAACTATCACCCGTCCCCCATCTGAGCCAAATGCTTGCCTGAGGATGTGAGATTTTTCCCCACTGGGATTCAAGACACTCATGTGAGGTCATTCAAAAAAGCCAGAGACGTGGGGGTGAGGGGGAGCTAGTGATGCCAACCACTCCTCTGAGGTCCCCAGCTGCCAGAGAGGCTCACCTGTCTCCGAGGAGATGTTTACCTCCACACTGAGGTCAGGAATGGGTGCTCCCTGGAAGGTAGCCACACACAGGTAGGTGCCGTAGTCACTGAATCTCAGGTCAATAATCTCCAAGCTGCAGGTCACAGGTGGGAGCTCAGGGTCATTCCGGGTGATGAGCAACCGGTCTGAGAACCTGGCTGGTTTCCCGTTCTTGTACCAGGAATAAACAACCTTCTCCTGGGGGACAGCATCTACATGGCATGAGAGCTTCAAGTCCTGCCCTAACTGGATGGTCTCACTCTCTTTGATCACATCAGGGGTGATTTGGAACGTGGCATTCTTCATGGCTGGGATGAACACAAGTGCAAAACCAGTTAGGGACAGCAAAGTGTCTTGCATGGGACAGGACAACAGCTCTTTGCTCCTCAGGAAGGTAACATCTCCATGCAAAATCTGTCCGAAGACCTCCCCCAGTTATGTTCCCAATAAAATATGCCCAGGGCCTCACATCTGGCAGTCTGGGATCATTCTCCAGTCCAAGACAGTGCTACAGCCCAGGACAAGGCTGCAAGCAGTGCTAACACAGCTATTGGTCTGGGAGCAGAGAAGCTGGCACAGGCACTTCTCCAGAATATTAATTGCTGCTAAGTATCACATTCACTCTCAGCTGCACAAGAACAGTCAGGAGAAATGCAAATCTAGCCCCTCCACCCTGAAAACCCGTGCTCTGAGAAAGAGAGGCACTTACACCGCACCAGCAGGTTCACTGTCTTCTTTGCTGGGTTCCCCACGTTGTTGATGGCTGTGCAATTGTAGTAGCCCGAGTCTTCCACACGGATCCTCCAGATGGTGAGGTTGCCTCCTTGCACAAGGCTATTGGGAGGCATTGGGCCAGGAGAGTGAGACCAAACCACCTCTGGCTGTGGGTCGCCGCCCGTCAGAGAGCACTGCATAGTGATGTTGTCACCAGGGTTGACCACCAATGTCTCATTGACAGACAGCTTCAGAGCAGGAGGGGCTGGAAGAGTACAAAGAGGGACACTTCTGAGCTTGAAGACGACTTGTCCACTTGCCTGTGCACGGATTCATACTTTCTAGGATTTGTTCTTGAAGATAGCTGGTTTGAGTAAGAAGAGCTGGAGGGATCCGTGAATTCATTACAAATACAAGGTGTTTGTGAACCTAAAGCATGATCATTACCATGTCTTTGAGTTACAGCACTCTGTTATGGTTAGGAAACACTGCAGGCAGGACTTCCCACCACCCTGGAATGGAGGTCATACCTAAACCACTCCACCACCAGTGCTTAGGATTGGGGCACAAGCTAGGTATGATATTTTAGCAGCAATCAGTGCAGGTTCTCTAGGGCTTAGGACTCAGGTCAGAAGAAAAGCCCAATGAACCCCCTTTGCAACAGGTAGGGGTGGCAACCAGACAAAATTTGGCAGTGGAAAACCTAAGCTTGGAGGTTCCTTGACTTCTGATGCAAACAACTGCAGCAAGGCAGAAGGGCAATGGAAAGCCACTGTGGCTCTGCATTACTTACCTGTATGGCATCCAGCCCACTCCTCGGCAGACACCACGGTGCCTTCTGTTCTCCCTGTATTTCACTCCCCTGACTCTAGGCAGGCCCTGCAGAAGCAGCACTGGAGAAAAGGCTCAACTGGTAGCTCCTGCTAGAGCACCTGCATCTCCCTTGCTGCAATGCTATTGTATGAAACACAAGTTAGTCTGCTTATGCCTTGGACAGAAACTGCGCAATGGACTCAGCCGTCAGAGCGGGGAAAAAAATAAAATAAAAGGCAGGAGAACAAGAGATTCATTGTCACTAGGCACGGGAAGTTGCAGCCATGGACTGAGCTTAGCATCTCAGGACCTGATCCAAAGCGTGCTGGTGTTTGCTGGACAGTTCTCACAATCCCAAGGGAAGGTCAGGCAGAACACCAGGCGTATGCCCAGTCCCAGCCTGCTCCTTCTGCCTGACACCAGAGCTCCACGCTGATGGAGAGGTGAAGAAGGGACAGGCTCAGAGGACCCTGCTTGAACCCAACCGCTCGTTGTGCTCAAGGGCAGCTGGGATTAAACCACTCCTCCTATACAGAGTTGCCATCCCAAGAAGGAGTTTTGGGGAAGGTCCACCATTAAAAAAAGGACCTCAGCTACCCCATGATACGTCTCTCCATCTCTCACACCCAACTGGACACCTTTGAGAGTCAAAACCTTTGGCAGGCAGCTGACCCTTGCAGCTCAGAGCCTGACACAGAGGACCAGGACCTGTCTGCACCATAACAGACCATGAACGGCAGCTCTGCACCTGCTCTTAACCTTCACCTCCACAGGCATCAAATACACTTTTCTATAGACCTGGGGCCTATAGACCAGGTCACAGGGATTGTCTTTCATGCACAACTGAACTGACACTGATTCAAAATATCTAGACAACCTCTCCTTTGAATACCCCAGTACCTGGTTTTGGTTTATTTTCTTTCTGCACACTTCTCACTACATGGCCCTCCAGGAATTGATCCAAAAAACTTCCCTTTGTATTCTCTATTTCATCCTATGAAAAGCCTTTTAAAGCACTTGTCAGCACCATCACTGGCTCCATCCAGACAGAGCTGAGAAAGTAGCAGTCCCCAGCACAAAGGCGGGGAGTATGTTTTAAGTAACAGCCATAATAATGCAAAATAAGACATTGTTCCATATTCATGAAGCCTGATTTAACAGCATCATTATTTCTGCCTCTTCTCTCCCTGGACCCTGCGTTAATGAGCTGTGCTGGATTTGTGTTGGATGTCTGAATTACAGCCCATACAAACAAGGCGAGGAAGACTGCTCTCTCCTCAGCACCGGCACCGTAATTTAGCGGCGCAACTACTGCCACGCTGGGATATTGCTTTGGTGCACTGAATCAAATGCCCTCTCCCTGGCCACAGCACACATTATTTGTGCCAACAGTGGCCAGCTGTGCCTAAGGAAGAAGGTGGCTCCTCTGCCACCTGCACCGGCCACTTTGAGGCCAGTGGTTGGATTCCTTGAATTTTGGGGGGCCACAGCCTGCACTCAGCACCTTTGGCAGGTCTCTTTGCTGGAGTCTGGGAAACAGCGTGCAAGGGTTAATGCAGACTAATCGGCAAAGGAAGGGTTGGTACGTCCTCTCCAAGCTCCAGGTGATTTCACGAGATGCTATAAAGCCCAGGAGCACAAGAGCTCAACTCACCATGGTCAGGCAGGACATATTGCTGTCAGCTGAGTGTAGCTGACACCAAATAGCTGTTCCTGCCCTCTGACATTGAACTGGTCTCCAGTTCACAGGGCACAGACAAACTGACAGATGCAGCACCTAGCCTGGGAATCTCCATCCATCCCCGTCAGAGCCAGAGAAAGGCTGAGATCAGCCTATGTGGGAGCACAAACCAGAGGTCCTGCAGGCTCTGGTTAAGATTTAGGGTTCTTGCACATATCTGATCAATACTCATCTTGCTCAGTTCTAGGCAAGGCAACATGGAAAAAAAGTGACACGCTGGTGCAAGCACTGCCTCAGGGCAGGTTGTGTGTTCATGCAAGAGGGAGACAGGGAAACTGCAAAGCTGCCACCCGCGCAGCTCCAGGCAGCAAGCTCCCGTGACGTGACCCAAAATGGAGCCCTGGCTGTGGCAGCCTGTGTGGGTTCCCACTCCCACTCCTGTCAGCATACAGAGGTTAACAGTGTGCAGACATTGTTATGCAGGAGATGAATCTCATTTATTTGTAACCTGTGGCAATTCCTTTTGTTCTTGGCTCAGAAAACCTTCTCGCGGAGTCTGCCGAGTAGCAGGGGGACCATTAAAAACAAAGAGTCGCTTTCAATTCCCTTTTAAGTCCAATTTGCTGCAGTAAAACTGCAGGAGAATTAACCAGCTGGGCTGTTTAATTTTGCAGAAATCAAGGAAGGGGAAAATGTCAGTGTGACCCTGCCAGAACAGGTGACAACACCCTGGTGCTGAGCCGGTCCCATGGCTCTGCGGACCCAACCTGCTGCTCTAGAGCCACACAATGGCAGCAGGACAGAGGAGGAGCTGGGGAAACCTCCTTCCATTAAGGCTGCAGACCAAGAACCCATCCCCTGCTGCAAGGGCCAAGCTGCTGACACAGACCTTGGGAGAAGCGCATCCTACCAGAGACCATGATCTGCCCAAAGGCCACTGCCAGAAGAGCCAAAATGAGCCAGCTGAGGAACAGCAAATGAACTGGGAAGAGAAGATTCCCTTGGCCTGACATGACCTGACCCACCCATTCCCCTCAAGGTCTGTAGTACTTGGGTCTATAAATATTTAAGAGCTTGATTTCCATGCACCTGGGCATCCTTTGGGCCCTCCTCAGTTACCAAGGTGAAGGCACCCTGAGCAAAGCTGCTCAGGATTCTGGGCACAGCCAAGGCTACGGAGGCTGCTAAAGCACGAGCGTAAGAGGGAAAGAAAAGACCTATGCAAAAAAGGAGAGAAATAGAGATTTATCTTTAAATATTTTCTCATCTATGCACAATGCTACCTACAGGGCAAGTAAGGCAGATAATGTTTCATGTTAAATATACTTGTGTTATTTAACACAAACCCTGCTCACACCACAATGCCAACTTCATTTTCACCACCAGCTTTTAATACAATTTGCTCAGAACACGTTTTCTGTGGCCCCTTTGAGCTTGTGGTGTCAGGCTCCACTGTAACTGTGTATAAATATGCATTTATAACTAAATAACAGAAAAAAAGAACTAGATGTATGTGCTACGTGGTCCAAGTCCAGAGCTGAGGTAAGTGCTTAAGAAGTTGATGTAAATTCAGCCATTTCGCTGGCTTCCAGTCTGGCTACAGCCTGAAAACACATTTTCCCCATTCACTCAGTAAAGGGGCTGGACTGAAACAAAGGGTAGTTTCCCTGCGCTTGGGCTGGCGGTGGGGAATGGACATGAAGAGAAATTTGATTCTTTTAACTCTTCAAAGATAAAGACACAACAGGGAAGAAGAGCTGTATGAGATCCTTTTCTTCATCATGAGCACCAGATAAGTTTTTTAAGGGAATATTTCAGCATTCGCTACAGTTTCATCCTGAAAGAAATTCAGGCAGTAGTGCGAGTTGCTTGAGACATGTTCAGAGATCTTACTACACAGAGAATATTTTTTCTGACATTAGCTACAGTTCACTTTCTTAAGCTCATTATTTTTCTTCTTTCTACATAAAATGACGCAACTATTGTTCAGCACCTTGGGCTCAAGTCAGATCAATAAACATCATTTACACAGTATCAACAATATCCCATCAACAGTTGGCAACATCAAAAGGGTTCTGTTTTCCACTGCACAAAGATGACACAAGGGATGCAAACTGCTTTGTGTTACATTAGAGAGGTGAATAATTCAAACAACTACAATGCTTTTCTTTCTGATCATGGAATACCCCAGGGCCGGAAGCAATTTCCTGACATTTACTTATTATTTGAAAATATTCAATACATGTGGGGGCTTTGTGGGTGGGTTTTTTTGTTTTGTTTTGTTTTTAATGGACAGGTTGCAATCAGGTCCCTGCAAGTATTTGGTATGTTATACTCTCAGTTACCAGTCAGTTATTGCAGGTCAAGCAAGAGGCACCAAACCGATTCTGTTTGCAAGTGGAAGCGCACTCAAGCACCGCCAGTATGAATATCAGTGTAAAATTTAGTTATTGGAAAGGCACCGGAGATATTTGCTTTCCACAAACAGCAGAGCCCATTAGCTGGGAGATGCTGAGAGCGCAGCCTGGCAAACCAGGCCAGAGTCTCACATGAATGAATTATTTGTAAGAAATCCTGCAGCGTATGCCCTCCTCTAGACTGTAGTGAATTTATTTTTAAAGTCACTTAGAATTATAAATAAATAAAATGGTCTCTGGATTAAAAACTACATAGTGCCTCAACACCTACATGTAGTCTGTTTTAATGATCTCATGGCAGGCCCGGCCAAAGCACCGTCTATATGCAGACCTACAAGAAATTAGAGCATCCCTGGCCACAAGACTTCTGCATGAAGGATTTGCAAGCCTAGCAGCCATGTACGTGAACAGGAGGTGCTGCAGACCCTGGACAGGGTCCTGTCTTCCCCTCCTGGAGGGGTAATGGCTGCTGAGCAGACGAGGGGTTGGAGGGCTGCAGGGACCCTCTGCATCCCCTCTTACCTGTGGTGTTTGTGAGCTGGAAGGTGATGGATTTGTCAGGGATGCTGCAGACATTGCGGACGGACACCTGGCACGTGTAACTGGCGTAATCCTGGGGCCGCAGGTTTTTCAGCTTCAGGACTTTGGTTTCACCCTAGGAGTTGGGAAAAAAGGAGAGAAAAAGAAGACACAAGTGTACAAAGCACAGCTCATCATTGCAAGTCCATAACCTGTCCCAAAACTTACAGATTACCAGCAGCTCCTATCAAAATCTCAGGGAACTGTGCAGACTCCAAGCCCCTCTTAGCTATACATACATAGGAGACACAAAATGTTTGCAGTGGTACTTCCACCTCCAGGATTTCTCAAAACACTCAGCAACAGACTGACATTTAACCTGAAAGCACCACCAAACAGATCTAAGCATAATTTCTCATCAACTGTTGTCAGAATCATCTTGCAGAACTTTAAAAAACCTTAAACGTCCCAGAAGGGACCCTGAGATCTCACACCGAGATGTTGGTGGGAACCCAAGGAAGGTCATTGGGGTCTCAACATTGTTAAACCAAAGTAAAATCTAAGCAGATTCAGGCATTAATGCGGGCCTGAATATGACAAGTTCAAAAGCTACGCTGTAAATATTTGCAGTACAGGGGAAAAAAGATAGTTCAGATAAATACTCTAAGAAGTCCCCAACTCTCTTCTGCAGATTCTAATCTCATTTATGCTCGTGTAAATCCAGAGTGACTGCACAGACTTTGATAGCCTTTTCTCA
>NW_009609912.1:0-12903 GCF_000690535.1 Cariama cristata
ATTTTTATGTATAAATATATATATTAAAAAATCATTTACTAGCAAGGTCTAGCCCTATAGAACTGTGATATTTATTGAGAATTACAAATTACGTGAAGTTGGATTTTGTGATCCATTTCTGTGCTTCTTTCAAGGTCACCTATCAGTGCTGTCGTTTAAAGTGAACAGGCAATCCTCACTTGTCCCTGCCTTACTGCTCTTCTACTTACAGCACAAATGTTTTTGGGACAGCACGACAAGTCGCTAGTGTTCAGCCCAGTCACTCTCCTTGTCTGGTTTACCACGCAGCTGCATGAATGCTAGACTGGGGTGGCGAAGTGCAGCTGTGGCCACAGGGAGGGTCACGGAAGATCATTGATTTTGACAGCACTGGGCTCCAGTCAGCTTTCAGTGATTATAAAAGTATTCTGTCTCTCTGGACTGGTGCTCTGCGGCTCTTTCCTCCTCTTCTTCTAAGTTCACTTTTCCAGCACTGTCTCCCTTCTTCATCCCCTTTCTTTGAGGAAGGGTTGATATAAAGTCATTGGTGGGTTGATATGAGGAATAGTCCCTGTTGCTATACTGGTACTTTCCTTCCAAACTCCCTCCTCAATTTACTATAGATTACCTTCTCGTCTGTCCTTATTGTCATGCCTGTTGCTGTCAACATCGTGGGCTTCCGTGTCATGTTTGTGTGAATAGTTCAACAAATTTTCACGAACTACATGGTAGCACATGCCTTTGCTTTCTGAGATGAATTTCGTTAGAAATGTGCGGCTCGGGAAAAATACAGTTAAGCTTTGTACAAAAAGCTATAAATCATCAACATAGTGGGTTTTAAAAAAAATCCTAGTTAGCGAGTGTATTGTTGCTATGCCTTTATTAGGAGGTTAAGCAACAGATGATGGAATGGTTGTTAACTGAGGTTTCACTGCGTTAATTTACCTTCTGTCTTCTTGGTGATGGTTTGCAAAATACCACATAATTAGTGATTCTTGACTTTGATACAATGCTTGCAATCTTTAAAAGAAAGCCAGGGTTTTATAGTGTCAGTAAAGGAAATGTGACATGCTGTCTTTTTGCAGACCCCTAAACACACATATGTATGTATATAATATATCTAGATATACACATACACCCACCATTTCAATTTTAGGGTAGACATCTATTGTGAAAACAGCTAATTTAACATGAAAAAGAAGTGCTGCAAGTTGAGTTGAAACTGCACAAAACTATTACAAAATTATTAGCACAATTTTTTTATTTGACATAAAGTACTTTGCTGACCATACAAGGAGAATGAAAGCAATAAACCCCTGAAACAGCTTGAAAAAAAACAGCAGAAAGGAAATAGAACCTGAGAGGGGAACGGAAAGAAAACTGGAAACATAGCTGGTAGTGACTATACTGACCTACTGTTAAAAAGTATGGCATGGAGAATTGAGGAGCATTGTTTTAAGTGACTAGGAAGACAGCAGAAAGCATGTAGGAAATGTTGGTTTAGTCTGTATTTCGCTTCATAGAAAATGCTTTGCTAGCTAGCTAGGGGGTGAAAGTATAAGAACAAGGGTACAACTTTTGTATAAAGTAGCTGATTTTTGTCATTAGAAGACTCAACTCTTTGGTACCAGTGTCAGCAAGTCATTCTAAAAGTCCTAGAGCACTGCCCTGGGAAAAAGGAGATACCAGTTAAAAGAAGAATGAGAGATTTTTATCTTTTTTCCTGGATTTATGTATTTCTCTC
This sequence comes from Cariama cristata, assembly GCF_000690535.1. Classification (NCBI taxonomy): domain Eukaryota; kingdom Metazoa; phylum Chordata; class Aves; order Cariamiformes; family Cariamidae; genus Cariama; species Cariama cristata. Next base: position 1,724 of record NW_009609912.1, read on the forward strand.
TTCTTTGTCAAGCTGTGACAATCTCAAATTCATCAGATAAGTTTTTGTTAATCAAAACTACCTGTTTCAGCAAGTTTTGAGGATTAAAACAAACATTCCTTTATCATACAGGAAGCTTAACAGTTAATGAATGTAATGATATGTTCTTTAGGCCTGATTTGTGTCCTTACTGTTTTCAAATGAGATCGCACTGAGATTTAATTAGAGCTGAACAGTAATCATGGCATAGCAGCTGTTCAAGTCACAGCCAAGTTCGTCTGACAATTGCTTTTCCACACCTTCAAAGAAACCAGTGTCGTTTACTAACTGTCCTAATATTGTGAGCACTCAGAATTTTCTTGTGAGCATCTTTTTTTTTTTTTTTATTAAGGTTACAGCTTTTGTAATTAAGTAAGAATCTCAGCTCTGCTTTCAAATAAATAAACTTACACTTCCTTTGAAGGGAATCAAAAGCATACAACAAACAAAAAGACTATTTTCCTTAAAATACATATTTCTTAAAATTTAGGAATCTCTTAAGCCAATCTTGTGATTTTTATTTGGTCTGTGACTCAGAATTTTTTTATTATTATTATTTTTTGGTGTTCTAAGTTTTTGCTCCAACAGATTTTGTCTTCCCACAGACTACCACCCATCTGTTCAGGGTAATGGGTTTTCTGCCTATACTCAGAAAGGAGCATATTGCAGGATTTGAGTGAGAAATTTTATCTCAAGAAACCACTAGTCCTTGGAGTCTACTTAAACTTGGTTGCCAGGACTACTCCATCCTAGGCAAATAAGATAAAAAATTAGAGATCCTCTTGCAGAAAAACGAGAACTATAGCCTGCCTACAGAAAGAGGAAAAAGATATGTGCGATAATGAAATATAAACTTTGTATAAACGTTGTGATTGAGAAGTGCTCAAGCTCTCAAGTCTTAAATATGTGTAGGTGGGTGGAAAGAGGAGAAAAGGAGTTAGAAAGTGTGAACCCAGGGATGAGACAATAAGTTGTAATAGCCTTTATAGGGGCATAGTACAAAAGACAGTAAAATCTGAATCAAGTGATGCATTTGATACTGTCTTATAGTAGAACTGAGAATTAATCAAGGTATCATAATATTGTGGGTTTGAATTAAGCCCTTAAAAGAACTGCTTTCTTCAAGCTGTCAAATCCAAAAAGATGCTCAAAATACGATGATTCACACAAGAATTGAAAGGATGAAGTGTTTTAAGACTTGACCGCTACCTTTGGAGACTTGTGTTTTAAAAAAGCAGTAGTTTAGAAAAATTCATGTTTGCTGTTTCTGTTGCTTCATAAATCCTTCTGTTCATTTGCTGTGAAGCGCTCAGTGCTTGTCTTTCATTTCCAACTTGGAAGTTAAGATGTAGAGGTCAGGAGGTGATCTTCTCAGTCTCACTGTATAGTCTTGAATGGTGTTGATCTGTTGTATATTTGTGCTGATGAGAATGACACAGTAATTCATGTTCCTTCAGGATTTTAAGATTCCTTGGAACAGATGCATAGCAAGGCTCTGGTATTCAGTATTTCTGTTCTTTTGCCTACTTTGGTTATTGAAATAGCAGCTCTTTGGTTTATGTTTTAGTAAACAGAGGTTATGTTTGTTAGTGAGTAGACATATGAAATGTGTTCTGTGAGAGAGGAAAGGTATGAGCACACTGTGGCCCAGCCTGAGGTATTAATTCTGTAGCAGTAGGCTCTGTACTTCTGGATGTGCTGGAGCACGTTGCAGGTGTCATTAAAGACTATGGAACATCTTGGACAGAAAGGGCAGTATTAAGCCCTACCAATTAGTTTCTTCCTCAGCAGCAAAGTGCAAAAAAGAGTCCAATTTGTGGCAAGACTGTGGAAGTGTTTTCAAGGTATTTTTCTAACTGGGAATCATGTATGTTTGAATGTACAATAATGATCTTCTGTTCTCTGTTGGGCCCGCCAAGGAAATAACGCGGCATTGGAAAGAGCTGCTCACCTTAATTACTTCCTTTCTGAGCACGTATTCTGTATTCTGATTTGCTTTTACAATCATAGGATCACAGAATTGTTTAGGTTGGAAAAGACTCTTAAGATCATCAAGTCCAACCATTAACCTAGCACGGCCAAGTCTACCACTAAACCATGTCCCTAAGCACCGAGTCTACACACCTTTTAAATGCCTCCAGGGATGGTGACTCCACCACTTCCCTGGGCAGCCTGTTCCAGTGCTTGACAACCCTTTCAGTGAAGAAATTTTTCCTGATATCCAATCTAAACCTCCCTTAGCTCAACTCGAGGCCATTTCTTCTTGTCCTATCATTGGTTACTTGGGAGAAAAGACCAACCCCCGCCTGGCTACAACCTCCTTTGAGGTAGTTGTAGAGAGCGATAATGTCTCCCCTCAGCCTCCTTTTCTCCAGACTAAACACCCCCAGCTCCCTCAGCCGCTCCCCATCAGACTTGTGCTCTAGACCCTTCACCACCTTCATTGCCCTTCTCTGGACATGCTCCAGCACCTCAAGGTCTTTCTTGTAGTGAGGGGCCCAAAACTGAGCACAGTACTTGAGGTGCGGCCTCACCAGTGCTGAGTACAGGGGAACGATCACTGCCATAGGCCTACTGGCCACATTATTGCTGATACACTGTCCTGCAACAAGAATTGTGTGCTAATGATGAAGTGATAATTTGAGTGGAAATTAGTAAGGGAAGATGGAGAGGAACAAGGGTTCAGCCATCAACAGGGTCAGTTTCTGTCACTAAGGGTGGTTGTCAAGATATGGATGCGCAGTTACAAAGCCAGTCCTCACTTTAATGGGAAAGAAGGGTTTAGTCTCTTACAAATTATGAAAATTGTGTATTTTTGCTTAATTCTTTATTGTTTATATAGATACCTAATGATAAACTGGACGAGAAGTGACCATGTCCTGTTCTTTCTTCCAGCTGAACGATGCAAAAAAAAAAAAAAGGCATAAACTGGTATTGAGAATTTCCCCGTTTTCTTTGTCTCACAATTTTTGACATCTAGACCTGTCTTGAATTCATTTATGAGCACAAGATTGCAAGTTTTCCTTCTCTCTAACCCTACCTGTCAGATGGCCAGCTTGATCTGAGAGCTGTGTACCAACCAGAAGAGGCACCGGGGTGTTGCATTCAATAATGGAGGACCACAAGCTAACAGGGTCTCAAGCTGTAGGTGTAGCCTACCATTTTCCATTCTTCCTCATGTGACACAACTTTATGCCTGAGATTTTCTGTGCTGGGAGAAAGAAAAAATTTAGGGAATCTAATTTAGCTGTTATTTTTAGTAAATAATTATGCCTCAAATTTTAAAATTTATTTTAAACTTTTCAGATTCTCAAACTGAGGTAAAATGTAAAAGAAGAAGACAGGGAGGGCTTTTGGCCGTTGCCAGCACTGTACCCCTGTATCTTGTGAAGAGCTGCACTGTAGCTTGAGTTGTGATAAGTTCATTTGCTTTATTTTAATCTAAGGTACAGCTGAGAAAACGTTTCAGCTATTTCTTTTCCCTCAGAAATTTTGCAGAAGCAGAATTACAGTTCGTGATAGGTAGCAATAGTAAATAGATGGAAATTACTGCTCAAATTACTTTTAGTTGCTCCAACTTTATTTACAGCAATTAAAATTTCAGTTTAAAATTAAACTACCATTACTTTTTAATGAATACCTTTGACAAATTGGTAAGTACTCCAAACAAAAAATTAGTTCTTTTTTCCCTCTGAAGTTTGGATTTTCTGGAGCTTCAGTTCACAGTGAAGCCTGCCCAGCAGATGGCAGCGCTTGACCAGCATGTAGGTGTAAACCTCCTCTGGTTTGCTTCTGAAGAGAGCGCACTTTCTGCAGAAGCTCTGATTCACTGACCGAGATCCGTTATTACATAAACACAGACATTCTAGAAATTCATCTTGGTTTGCTTTGCTTTCCTTTACCCAGCAAAGCAGTGAAAGTGGGCATCCTAGTGAACTGTAATGAAACTGAAGATACAAAATAACATAAAGAGATGTAGAATTTTTGTCGTAAGTAATCCTGATTGAATTGACAGAATTTGAAATGCATTTAGCAGAAACACCCGTAATCATGACAGTGTTTATTAAAAGTCACTAAGATTGGTTTTGGTGGCCGTAAAATCTTGATGAAGGAATCTGTCCTTATTTACTACACACTGTTAGTTCATGTTATGACTATATTATAAAAAAATGGGATCCACTAATAACAAATCTTTAAGGAAAAAAAAAAAAGTTGTACGTAAGATTCTGTCTGTAACTCAACGGTGTTGATTTCTTTTAAATTACCTGCTGGACAATGGAATATGGCAAGCAGTTCATGAGAATGGAGAAACTCAGACTAGAGGAGCTTAAAATGAAGTTAATGAACATAATGCTCATCAGATTTGTTGCTTATTTGCTGTAGAAAATAGATATTGTTACAGAACATAAAGTTATGAAAACTACTGGGGATAAGAATGAACCTCTGAAGTGGCATACACAGGACCAAAGATAGAAAATACTGACTTCAAAAGTCGTCAGAAATATTTTGCTGATTTGCTTTAAAGAAATTAATAGCCATATCTGCAAACCCTGGTTAATTTTCTTTTGATTGTGCTGTTAGGAGTTCAGGGATTACTTGCTCATTTGATTTTGTTCTGTTTTTTTTCCTAGCTCACAACTGAAAAAAAGAAGGATTATAGAAGAAACTGGCAGTCTGCCACTATGTGGGATTTTGATACGAGCGTTGTCTCAAAGCAATCACTGATATAACTACAGACTAATTTGTATTGATGCAGTAGCAAATTAGAATTAGAGTAGCAGCCTTTCTTTCTTAAGCAAATTAAACTTGCAGTATGGATATCCTGGGTCTCTAAGTCTGAAGGGTTTTCAACACATTCTGAATTTTTATCCCAACAGGCCTTATTGTAGAATAATCAAGAAAATATTCTTACTCTGAATGCTGCTATTTGTTCATGTTTTATTTACTCACCAGGATGATCATCCTTGCCCAGAGTCATAAATGCACTAGCAAAAACATTTACCAGTAACTAGCTGCAGATTTGGATCTTACGTAACAAGGGCTTGCATGTGCCTGCTATTTCGATCTCTGCCAAATGGCAGTGTCTTCATGGGAAAAGTACTCCCGTTGTCTTCTCTAACGATCCCATCCAAATGAATCAGTGCCATGGACTGCAGATTTGTGGTTGCCCAAGGATCCATTAGTGGAGAGGTGACTAATAGCATAAGCTAGCCACTTCCCATTAGGGACTGAAGCGAGTGGGTGTAGCACACAAAATGACGTGGGGTTGGATTCAGTTCATCTCTTGGGCATCCTTGACTAACGTACTGTATCTCGCCAACTGAATTTAAAGCAGTCTTTCCACAGCACAGCTCCTAGAGAGAAGATCTACTCAAATCTCTGAGATTTTGGAACAACCTTTGCTACTGTGTGCAAAAAAGAACAGGCCCTGTTCTCACCCCTGTAGGCACTGGGGGAATTAATCACATAGATGTGAATCGTTCAATTACGAAATTATTGCAACTATTGCTATGCATTAATATATGTCAAAAGAGAATGCTTGTTTGCATTGTAGTTGTTTCATGTCTGTTACACTACCATTTTTTGGCAGTAAATCTCATATTTGAGAGCATTTAGGTGTGCAAAAAACAAAGAGAGTGCTCATCTAGGAAGGGGAAGAGATGCTGGAATACAGTTCTTTGTTCAACAGTTGTCTGTGCTTCTCACAGCTGTGAGGTACTGCCAGTCAGCCAGGGCTCTGGGCTGCTAGGGGGCTTGCAACACAGCCTCATGTGGAGATTTCTGCTCAAAAGATTGGTATGCTGTTGAATTTCAAAATCCCAAATTTGAGGTACAGTACACTATTACGTATTGTGCCACTACCAGAGCTGAGTGTGACCTGAGTGTAATGCAGACCTTGGATGGAGTAGCCCGTGTACAGCAAACACTTGGAACAGTGTGGGGCTCGTCTGATTCCAGTGTTCATTAAGCACGAAAAACTCAGGTCACTTTCGTTTTACAAATAACAAGGAAAGTGTGAGCAGTTGTGGGATTTTGCATTATTGTAATGCACAGTTAGAGCAAAATGAATGTATCACTCATGGAGTTTGTTTTTTTTTTTTAATTCCGCTCCTAATTAAATGCACTATAGGCAAATAGAGTGTTTGCACAGCTGCCTACAAAAATGCAAGCCTGTCAGAGAGTGCTTTCATAAAAGTTATTGTCATATATCCTGGTCTTGTTTCTCATCTTTAATGGCTTTCCCTTTGTCACAACATCCTTGAGACTTGTGGTATGTTTTTGGGTTACAGATTCCAATAGACTTTACCTGACTTTTAGTTTTATGGACCGTTCCTGTATAAGAATTCTTAAAGTCCCTATTCCCAAGGTCAGCCTCACCTGGGGAAGGGGTGGGTAATGCTTCCAGTCTAGTGTATTAGTTGTGGTGCCAGTTTTACAGTAGAGAAAAATATAGTTCACTAACTTCAGCAGTACTGGAAAATTCTATTGTTCTCTAATCCATAGTGGGAAGCTGAAAATCCTCTTAGTTATTTGGGTTTTTAGAGAATATTGAAATCAATAAACCAAACATGGAAGTTTTAAGTATAGACAAAATTATATGTGATTATACTTTTAATGCATAGTATTAAAATACAGGGTGGTTAATAGTTTTATGACATACTTTGGAAGCTTAATTGTGAGCTGAAGAGACTATTCCTTTTAGTGAAAGAGTTAGAGTATTGCTAAAATCTATTCCTTGCCTTATTTTCAGAAGAACCCATTCTTGTACATTTGGCAGGAGTATAGTACTGTATTTTCAGATCTTTGCTAATGTAGTATCCCATTTGAAAAAATTTCTAGTGGTGATTTGTTAGGGTAAAAGTACCAGCATGTCTGAAAGTATGACCAGAGAAGGAATATATGGACGTACCCTGGAAGTGGCAAAGTGCTAATCTGCTACACCGTTCCATGTGTTTCCCTGCAGAACATGGCATAAAATGTGGGGCATTTTAAAAAAAAAGGAAAAAAAAAAAGTGAAAAAGTGATATCGGCAAAAGTATTTTCTGTTTTCTTGGTATTTATACTGAGAATTATCAGTATAATGTGTTTCCAATGGCTACTGTACCTTGGGTACCTTGAAGCAGTTGGTTTTTCATGGCAGCATTCCGGACCTTCCTCCAAAGCTAGTGGGTAGATAAAATGCATGTTTCTGAGGCACATTTCTGCTGAGCACAGTGCATGAAATCCATGTTCTCTCCAGACATGCATGACTTGCATGCTTCCCCCTCTTTCTTACCTCATGTTGACTACTTTGTTCAGAATCTCATCTGTAGGACAAATGCAGAGGGGAGACAGCTGGAGAGGTTTTTAAGATGTAGTTTCTATATTAAATGCAGGATCCTCAAAGGTGAAAATTCAAACAACACGATAGCCCAGCATGTTATATATGAAGTGTCATCTTGTAATGTCTCCAGGCGTAAATGATTCACATTTTCTCACCTCACAGAGTCACACATCTTGCTTAGAGGCTTTTAAAACACCGTAGAGAATTCAGTATAAGTAGAAAAATTAAAAGGCAGATAAATTTCTGCTGAAGAGTTTATCGATAATGTGGACTCGGTCTCAAAGATTCTTTCACTCTATGCTGTTTTTTGTGGTGTTTCAGATGTGTCAGAAATTACCTTCTGTAAGGGTAAAGTCTTTTAGGCTCACTTAATTGTCTTTACCTCAATAGGAAAAAAGTAAACTAAAATATCTTTAGATGCTATTTCTAGATTTTTTTTTTCTGTCATAAAGTAATCACCAGTGACTACATTGTGTGACATTTTTGCCACTTATTCAAGACAATTTAGAGTGCCTCACTTTCTAAACAGTAGAATTGCTCATTAACAGTTTGTACTACTTTATCTTTGTTGTCAATGAGAAGTTGGAAAGAATGGACTTCTTAGTCAGTAGGGAGACTTGGAAATGACAAATTTAACTTTGTTATTTAGCCTGCAATATTATTACATTGGCTTTAGTAGGTAAGATTAAGGAACTTACAGCAACTGGTGCAGAAGATGCAGTTTGAGTCTTATAGCACTAAGAACCAGTAAAACCTTCATTGGTATTTAGAACAGTAAGATTTCGTAATTTTGCTAGTGATGTTTTCCTGTATAAAAGTTGGGACTTTCTGTTCGACTCATGAGTACAAAATATTTTTATGAACCTGACTATGGGAAAGTGTAGTAGTTGTTCTAATGAGTCTAACAGATTTGGAAAAGATTGTGATATGTTGCATCATGTATGAGATCTTCTAGCGATGAGGGAATGAACATTTAAAAATACTTTCAGTTGTCATCTAATTTACAAAAAAGAGTCCCACAGAAATTACATTGTGACTATAAATCTTGGACAGAAGTAATGGGCTAATGGTAAGTATTACATAATCGGAGGTGTGGGATTTTGAGACATTACCAGAAAGGCAGACTAGCATTTGGTCATGAAAGAGTACTTGTTTCACCTTAAGTGGGCATAAAATTAGGCATTTTCAGTAAAGTGTACTGTTCAAAAGACCCAGAAAACATAAGTAGGAGGCACTTTCTTCTTGATTAGATCTCTAGTGAAAACACTGTATTCAGGCACAGCACAGAGCGACAAATAGAAGGGCTCCAGATGAAAACAACAAAGGTGGTTCTTGGGCTGGAAGATCTGTGCTATGAAAGAATAAAATGGCTCTGTTTTGTTTAAATAATCAGAGTGAAGGAGATAACACTCTGATATATGCCAAGGGGATGGGATAATTTGTTAAAAAAGAAAAGGCTAGTAATAAGTCAGGAGAAAAAACTGGGATTGAATCAGAGATTGTAGAAGCCTCTGAAGGTGTCACATATAAAGCTGTTCTGAAAAACCCCACGATCTAGCAAGGGGGATATGCAGCACAGAAAGAGAAACGGAATAATTGCCACTTAATAAGCTTGTGTTCTTTATTTTCTAGATTGTTTATGTTTTCTTTTTTAATATGCTTTTAGAGCTGAATTTCTTTGGGCGGCTTCTCTACTGTCTGGATGGGAAAATCCTCCACTCAAAAGTGTTTGCTCTCTGCTTTTTCATGTGTTTAGCTGTCACTGGTAAAGGGAATGGAGAAGGGTATGATGGTTCAGTGCTGCTGCAGAGGAAAGCCTGCACGCAGGAGCTGTGTTTTTTAAGCAAGTATTTAATGAAGTTCTTTGCTCCAAGTTACAGAAGTTAGGGGAGTAAAGCCTTGTACCAGAGGAGGAGTGTTTCCTACAGACGTTTTGAACTGCTCAAGTAGCTGTGCTTTCATGATCCTCAATAAAACTGGGCAGATCAGCGATGAAGAAATGCTGTAGCTTCTTGGAATTAACCATGTGATAGGTTCCAATATTAGGCCGTCTGGGATGACTCCATCATGTGCTGATATACACTAGAACTGTAAGTGCTTGCTTTTGATCCTAGTAATTCTCTTTCCATATATTATGATTGACAAGATTCGTATAGGAGTAGTCGAGATAGTGGTTTCAGGTAAAGATATACAGTGAGGACTGAGACATATTCATCAAATCACAGAATTGATTTGGTTGGAAGAGTCCTCTGGGATCATCAAGTCCAACCTTAGCCGTAACACCCCCATGTCAACTGGACCATGGCAGTAAGTGCCGCGTGCAGTCTTTTCTTAAACACCTCCAGGGATGGTGACTCCACCACCTCCCTGGGCAGCCCATTCCCATGCCTAACGACCCTTTTGGTGAAGAAATGCCTCCTCATTTCTAACCTGAACTTCCCCTGGCGCAGTTTCAGACTATGCTCTCTTGCCCTATCCCTAGTTGCCTAGGAGAAGAAGCCGACCCCCGCCTGGCTACAGCCTCCTTTCAGGTCGTTGTAGAGAGCGATCAGGTCTCCCCTCAGCCTCCTCCAGACTAAACAACCCCAGCTCCCTCAACCACTCCTTAGAAGACTTACCGTCCAGACCCTTCACCAGCTTTGTTGCCCTTCTCTGGATATGCTCCAGCACCTCAATGTCTTTCTTGAAGTGCGGAGCCCAGAACTGGACACAGTTACTCGAGGTGTGGCCTCACCAGTGCTGAGTACAGAGGGAAACAATATGATATTAAAAAAAAAAATGGCCATGGTGTGCCATTGGGCACAGAAGAAAGTGTTCAGAAATCATTTCTATTGTGACTTCAGTAGATTAAATAATAGGTTAAAATGCAATTGTTTATATGTTACCTTATTGGCAGAAGCTAGCACATTTTTTCAATATGAACAGTGTATTTTCCCCTTCAAAAGACTAGGCTATGACTTAGAATGAGGAGCTGCATTAATTATGTCCTGCCTGTCATACTGGGAAAAAAAAAGTTTTTATGAAATTAGTCAAGTTTCAGTTAGGGTTTCTGTGAATTGTCAGATCACACAGTGAATAACTGGAAAGAGCAATGTGTGTGTCTTTGCCATTACAGTGCTTCCATTGAATATGGCATTGCAGCAAACTGAGTGATTTACGGCAAAATTTAACTGACCTGATATAGATGTGAGCTATGGAACCTGTTAAAAGAAACTGTGCTATTTCAGAGCCAATGAAATGTGCTGCTGTTCAAATTACCAGGCTCCTGGTAAGGGAGATTATCATTAATCTAATGAAATCCAACTCAACAGGGAGCACTACTAAACCTAAAAGTCATTCATTTGATATATTCTATCACTTATTTTGTGGTGATGGTCTGCTTCTTTTAAGACAATTTCTGTATGAAGTAATAGCTTGAGAAAACATAACTGGTTTATGTGAGAGTGAAATACTGGCTGGGTCAAGTGCCAAATGTATAATTTCACGGTGCAGAAGGGAAAAAGAACATGTTTTAAATTCAAATAGGTCTTTGCAGAATCTGAGTAAAGAGTATCAAGGTCTTTTAAGAGTCAAGTTTATAAACAGAATATTTTGGGGTTTTTGTAACAGTCTCTTATCAGTCTCATGTTGCAGAAATGTGGAACAAGTAAATAAAGTCTGTAAACCAGCCTGTTTACAGTATTCTTAGTAACTTATTCTATTTAAGTCATGATAGCATCATCATAGCAGTTCCAAATGAGTTTTATTAGCTGGACTGATTGGTTGGAAGTCAATATAGCAAATGTTGATACTATCAGACAGTTGCAGAGCCTGTTGATGTTGACAGAGAGATTCCTGC